>NW_024524822.1:3153546-3266476 GCF_017590135.1 Pyrgilauda ruficollis
AAAAAAAAAAAAAAAAACCCAAAAAAAAAAAAAAAAAAAAAAAAAAAAAAAAAAAAAAAAAAAAAAAAGAAACAAGTCAGAAAGAGAAACGGGTATTGGAGGGCGGGGGGAAGACACGTTTTACAGTTCTTCTGGCGAGGAGATTCCCTGAAAGTACAAGGTTTCCATGTCCTAGGATGCCTTAAAGAGACAGGGAGGATTTCCCCTTTCCCTTTAAGTGGAGTCACTTCCTCGCAGGAGGCAGCGCTGCCTGTGCCGGCGGCGCCGCTGCCCCGCCAGCCCCGCTCGCTGTCCCTGCCACCCTCCCTGCTGCCACATCCCCGGCTCCGCTGCCCCAGCCCTGACCGGCGCGGCTGCTGGCTCGCAAGAAAGTTGCTTTGTCCTAAAGAAAACAAACAAACAAACAAACAAAAAAACCCCCCAAAAAACAACTGAGATTAACTCAGCCGTGCTTTTCCTTAACTTTCCCTAATCGCAGCTGCTCCGCTCGCTTGTGAGGAGGGAGACGCCGTTTGTGCGGGGGTGCCGGGGTGGGCAGGAGTGCCGGGCATGGGCTGGTCCCGTGTGCCTTCAGAGCAGTGATTTCATAGGTGAACCACATTATTCCTTGATTTATTCCCCCTGGCTTTCTCACACTCTGCTCTTCTGGTTCCCAACCCTAACTTAAACCCCAGGGCTCAAAGTGCTTCTCTTTCAAGTCGGGAAAGGCAGAATTGGGGTTTACACAGGTCTCATCGGTACCAAAACAGGGTCAGGGTATTTTTTAATGTGTTTAATCCAACACCTAGGACCCCATATCTGTCTTTGGTGCAAGTATCTCTAATTCTCACGACAGGGGACCTAGACAAACACACACAAAGATCATTTGTAGTAAAATACTTTAATTGGATGGGGGAGGTTAGGTTGTTGCCTGTATAAAACACTTGACCCATTTTATGCATGGAAATAACATTCCACTGTGAAAAATGAAGAGAAATGTCCCAGTTTTGCACCGTAGAGCTTCAGCTCAGCTCAGGAGGACTTTGTGATTTTTATTTTATTTTTAAGCTCCCCCTGCCCCCTTCGCACGCACTCTTGAAGAGGAGCCAGGTTTGGCTCTGTATGTAAACACCTGGAAGAGGTCCAAGAGGAACTCACTTGGAGTATCCTCTGCACACCACAGCCTCCCAGACCTGCAGCAAGCTTAGGGAGAGATTACGCTTCCCTCAATGAGGAAATCAAGGGTTCTGGCTGCCAAAACTCTTGGCTTTCACATTCTCACTGTTTTGGGATGTGACAGACTGAGGAGATCAGTTCTGCTGTTCCATTTGCATCTGTAGGACCCCACTGAAATCAAGAGCCCATCTGGGTGTTTGGAGGGGAAGGGACTGGGGCACATTTGCTGGCAGTGCCAGAAGTGAATTTCTCCCCAACTTTCGTCCCAGTTGCAAAGTGGGAATCTGTGTGGCTGTACAGATCTGAGGGAAGGGCTTGGATTGACTGGAATGCACCTCTTTTTCAGAGCTGCTCTTGTGTCTTCCCCTATTTTCTGCCCCCCACTTTCTGCCCGTGATGACTGTTCCCGTTGCACCACTCTCTGCTGGCATGTAAGAAATTACTGCAAGCGGTTCAGGAGCAGTCCCCTGTGTGCCTATAGGGGAAACCTGTTGTGTCTGTTAAAAATCTCATGTAGGACCCAAGTTGTTATCAGCTCCTGCGCTTGAGCCCTGACATAACGGAGTTCTTCTGCTAATCCAGGCTGCAGGAGTTTCTGTCTGGAGCCAACTCTCCTTACGTCACCCTCTGCTGCAGTATTCAATTTGTTTTCATAAATGGCTAATTTTACAGCGCTGTTAAGTGGGTTCGTCATTGTGCCGGGCCATGCCCTGTGTCTGATGAGAGGCAGTCCTGGTGCCAGGCTCTGCCAATTTTCACGCTGCTTGGCAGCGATGTTATTGCCGCCCTGTTTGACTCCACTGATATCTGCTCTGGCATTTGTCAGAGGGAAAGCTGTTGGGAAAGTGGAAGTCTGACCCATTGATCTGCGTTACGCAAAAGCTCAGGAGCCCTGTCGGGGCTGGGCTGCGCTCCTCGGAGCGGCTCCCGCGGTGCGGCTCCCGGAGCAGCTCCCGGCTCCTGCGCACTCCCCCTCCCTCCCTCCATCCCTCCCTCCATCCCTCCCTCCCGGGCCGCAGAGTTCTCGGACAAACCCTGCTGGGATGTGCGCACCTAGCCCGCAGCTCAGCACATCCCTCTTGTAAACACGCACATGTGCACATGGAGTCACTCCTCGCCTTCGGGCACCTTCCCCGCGCAGCCTGTGGATGCTGGGGCAGGAAAGGGTTAAGGTGGGGCTGTGCTGGGTTAGGTAATGCACACACACCATGCGAAATGAGGGGCTTCAAAGCGCTGCTGACCTTGCTGCTGTTGTAATCAAAAGATGTTTCTGTTCCACTGTGAAAACTCAAGCCCATCCTAAGAAACGGGATCCTCCCGAGTCCCTGTCAGGCTGTTTTCTGGGGTGTGGGGTGGCTCATGTTTTCACACGAGCGAGATGTTGACTCTTTACTGGCTGGGAGCTGAGAGCAGTGGGATGAATGATCGGCAGCGGGAGCCGGAGTAAGAAGGCGTGCCTGCTCTGAAGAGTGAAAGTTTTTTTTTCGTTTTGTTTTGTTTTTGTTGTGTTGTTTTTCTCCCCCCACTTCTTGGTTTCATTCCCCTCCGTCTCTCTATTCCTCAGCCTGCCAACAGGGAGCATGATCCCAACTTAATAAAGCTTCATATGTAAGGGAGTGCCTATGTTTTCCCAACTTCAGTCCTTGATGAACATAAAACTGCAGCAGAATCCAAAGGGAAAGAAAAGCCAAAATCAGCATGGTGGAGCTCACTTAAAGCCACAGCTTTTGCATGTAAGGGACTGAGAAACATCTGTGTCAGGGTCCAATAATTAGGCAATTATAAAGGTATGTAATTGACACTGCATAGGTCTAGTCCCTTGCAGAGTTAGAAAATACATGTTTGCTTTGGGGAGTTGTTTCCTTCTGAAGTTTTGGACTCTGATATTGATTTAATACACTTCAAGTAGAATTGGTGAGCTGAGTCCTATCTCCAGAGCTGATCCTCATGCTGGGTGTGCTGGGAACTTGAGGATGTTTTCAATAGAGAGTTTACTCAGAGTTTCATTGGAGTTAAAACAATAAGCAGGTAGATAACATGGCATTTTCAACAGCCTGTTGTCTTTCAATTGTATTAACTTTCTAGTTGTGTTCTGTAATGAAGACCTACAATGAAGGAGAAGTCAAAAATAAAACTTGTAGTTCTGTTGTTTAATTCGTGCTGGCATGTGCAAGGTCCCAGGGTGCTGGCCGTGGTGGGCAGAGTGGAGTGACAGGAGCTGGAACACCTGCACAGATGTTCCTGCAAGGTGACAAATCTCTGAAACACCATTGCTCAGGGGTGGGGGAAGCTGTGTGGGTTTGGCTTCCCTGTGGATGGGTTCAAATGATTATCCACTTCATGACTATGGATCTGGACATGGCTTGACTCATAGGTCACTGAACAAAATACCCTCACAGCTTGTCATTTACTAAATATTTGCATTTGAACAGCATATTTCCTTCAGCCTGTGGAAGCTGGGACAAAAATCAGAAACTGGTTTTTCTTTCTATAACATTTCCAATTTAGTCTGACCAGCTACACTCTAGAGTCAGAACAGCACAATTAGAAGAAAGCTGTTTGTTTTTTGGTTTTTTTTCCCCTTTAAGCCCTTACACATAGGCTGCTCTAATTAATTAAATGGTAATAAAACAGAGGTCAATTTGACTCTGTGTGTGGAGGGTGGCAAATTTGGATTCCTAAATGATGTATGGCTGTCTCCTGTAGGCACAGGGTTTGTCCCAGGCTGAGTTTTCCTCTCCAAGCTTCAGCCTGATTTATTTCAAGCCAGCCTGTTTCAGTTAGAACAACTCGCGTGAGGCAGAAAGCAAGCGGTGAGGATGGTGTTTGGAGAGAGAGCACAGCAGGGCTGTCCTCAGGGACTGCTGGGGATGTCTGCAGGAGCGCAGAGCAGGGCTGTGCAGGGCGGGCTCGCTGCTGAGGGCGAGGGGAAGCCCTTGGAGAGCCTTCGCACGCGAAGCCATGGCCAAAGCCAGCGCTGGGCGGGGTTGGAGCATCCTGGGAATCAGGCTGGAGCTGCTCTCCAGGCCCCCACTCCCACCCCAGTGGTGCCAGGGGGGGTTGTGGGTGGCCAAGGGGTGCTGAGGCTGTGACTGCATTGAGCACAGGTGTCCCCTGTCAGCCCTAGCCACACATGGCATGGGGAGGAATGAGCTTAAATCCCAAATCCCAGAGGGGCTCACTGATGCTTGCTCCCTGGGAGCCCTAACCCAGACACTCCACACAGGTAGGGGCCACTTTCCAGTGCCAAACAGGACAGGTCTCTGCTTGCACAGCTAACCCAGGTATTTGCTGAGGCAGCTCCGTGGTCCTTGAGTCCACTCACCTTTGCCAAGGGTGGGAGAGACCCTTGGCTGAGCACATTGACCGGGAAGGATCCAAGTGCCAGTGGACACCTCGCTGGTCACTGGGGCCTGACTCAGCTTACAGGCAGCCAGCTGAGGGGAGCAGGGAGTTTTGGTGCAGAAATGCCTTCCTTGGAGCCTGGGTATGGCTCTGCCAGGACATGGGTCTGTCACAAGAGAGGTGAAGCCACAATGCATCCAGGAGCACCTTTAACTCAAAAGTGTTTCGTGCCCTGGCAGCCCAGAAAGCCAGTTTTGTCCTGGGGTGTGTCAGGAGGAATCTGGGCAGCAGGGCAGGGGGATTGTGCCCCTGTGCCCTGGGCTCAGGTGAGACCCCACCTGCAGAGCTGCCCCAGCCCTGGCCCAGCACAGGGAGGAGCTGGAGCTGCTGGAGAGATCCAGAGGAGGCACCAGGGGATCAGAGGATGGAGCAGCTCTGCTGGGAGGGAAGGCTGGCACAGCTGGGATTGTTCACCTGGAGAGGAGAAGCTTTGGGGTGAGCTCAGTGTGGCCTTGCAGAGCCTGGAGAGGCATAAGGGAGCTGGACAGGGACTTCTGACAAAGGCCTGGGATGCCAGGACAAGGGGGAATGGCTTCACACTGAAAGAGAATAGGTTTGGATCAGATCTTAGGAAGAAGTTCTCCCCTGTGAGGGTGGGCAGGCCCTGGCACAGGTGCCCAGAGCAGCAGTGGCTGCCCCTGGATCCCTGGAAGTGTCCCAGGACATGTTGGACAGGGCCTGGAGCAGCCTGGGACAGTGGAAGGTGTCCCTGCCCATGGCACTGGGGTGGGATGTGATGACTTTTAAAGGTCCCTTCCAACCCAAAACATTTTATGAAAAATATTCCAGGACCAACAGAGTTTAGGTGCTCTCAAGGCTACAGGATTAACCAAGTGCTTTCACATTGGGTTTTCATAATGGTCTGAGCCAGGAAAAAAAAAAAAAAAAAGAGCCAAAGTATAGTGTCTTTTTTTCAAAAAGACATATTGAAAAAACAAAAATAAACCCTTCCATGACTGGGGTCAACTGAAATGCTCCCATATAGTAGTTTTGCTTCTAATTTTATCTGTTGCTTTTTCCACTCCTCTTTTCTTTTCCCCAATAGAAATTACAGGAGCAGAAGCAGAGGAGGGACCACCTGGGTTGCCAAATTCAGTCCCCTGCAGTGTCAGGGATATAACAGCAGATAATTAGTCCAAACATTCACAGAAAATCCACTTTGTGGGTTCTGATATAGCACAGGCCACAGAAGATTTCCCAGTGCTCTACTATAAACCAAAGCTCTTTAGCTAAGACTGGGAGTCACCATTTTAATGTAAGACAGGAAAAGAGAAGGACAGATCGACAACATCTTAAGTGCCTAAATCCAAAACATTGTTTTAGAAAACTGTTAAGTATGAGAAAGAAAAACATTGGCTATAAAAGGTATCAGCTTTGTTATTTTCAGAGAGTTAAAATGAATCAGGTGTTTTGACAGTTATGAAACATCTATTGAAATTTTAAGTTGGAATATTTGCCAAAACTGATCCTTTCCCACAGATAGTCTGTTTTGATTAATTTCTCCTTTTCCTGAGAAAAATATTTTATCAAACATTTCCCACCCTTCTCTGGTCTTAGCCTGTGTGGCAGTTCCTACATCCCTACAGTTGTAGTAGGAATCAATGCTTGATTGTGTTTTTACTTCTTTGCATCTTATATTCCAGATGATTGAGAAAATGCATCAGAAAATACTTGTTTGATCAAAATCCTCTATGTTTTTTTTTTCTCTCAAGTGCATCAGCAAGTCTAATATAATCTTTTTCTTCATTTACCCTCCTCTCTCAATGGTACCAATTTTTCCATCTAGTACTGTTCACATGGGCAGTATAGATTAATCTTCCCATTTCACAAATGTGAAATATATGGGACTCTTCTATTGCCTGGGTTCTGGGCATTTGCTTCATGCATTGTTCTGGGCACAGTTGCTGTGCTGTGCATTTTGGTTCTTTGTTTTCCCAAAAAAGAGGTTTCTGAAGATGAAGATGTACCTTTTCCCTCACCTCACCCTTCCATTGCTCTGTGCCCATTTCCCCACCTGGGGGTTGTTGACATCTGGATATGATTCTTGATTTTATTTCACCTTTCTGTGGAGAAGGAATACTTGATTGTTGTGCTATTTTCTCTGTCTCTCCCCATTTCTCTTCATTTTCTCTGCTGTGAGCATGCATGCACATACACACACCATTTCCAAAGCCTCTTTGATTTTCTTCCCAGATCAATAGAGCATTTAAACTCCAATGATCAAGGAGGAGCAGCTTGTTTATTTCCCCACATATCCTGACACAAGTGGCACATCTTGTAAACTGCTTTGATTTGATGTTAGTGCCTATTATAAAGTTTACTCTCCCCAAAGCCATCCATGAAGTTAAAGTACTCTTACTCTGAGCAGGAGCAGAGCAGAACTCAAAAAGGCAAGGTAAAAAGAGAACAGGAGTGAAATATCTTACCACAGAAATTTGCTGTCTGCTATCCTTGTTGACAGTGATCAGAACAATTTGAGGACTGTTGAGTTTGGCAGCACCAAGTGAGGGTACATTGTGTATCTCAGTTAAAAGTGAACAAATATGAATACAGATCAATTACCCCTTGGCAGAATGGGGTTGGACTCGTGGTTACACAGGAAGCATGGACTTGATCCTAAACCTGGTCAAGATCATGAAAAATACCATTGAGCTTGGCTGAATCTGGCAAAGGCTGTGATTTCAGAGAGTTTGCCACACTCCTTCTCTACAGCCTGACCTGTCTGTGGTCCTTGCTTCAGTATCCTTTATTTTGCAGACTTTTTTGCTTTAGATATGAGAGAAGAAAAACTGTGAAGCCCTAACATCAGAGGAAGGAGACATGTTTATTTGGTTTTGCTATACTCCAAATCCCAAATTGGTCTCTGTCTCTTTCAGCCTCTCTTTTTTTCTTCCCCTCTCTTTTTTCCTTTCTATTTTTTCAACGTTAAAATCTCCCCTATTCCAAACCCACTCTCCCATTTTCTGTTCTGCAGGGTGATGTAATGGTGTGACTTCCCCATCCAGTCCCTCCACCCTCTCTTATCACCATCCTAGCCTCAGTTTTTACCCTGCTATCTGGTGTCCTTGATTCCCCTGCTTTCCCTCCTTCCCTCTCTGCACTGTTGCTGCTTTCCTGCTCCTCTCCTGTCGTCTGTGCCGCGGGAGGGTGGTGTCCCCTCTGAGGGTGGCCACAGGTTGGTGGCTTTGGCCAGCTGCTGTTGGAAGCGCTGTGGGAACACAGGGTAAGCAGGCAGTGTGCTTGTGTGCTCAGCCAGGCTCATGGGCTCGCCTATTTTCTGGGAATTATTGATATTGTTCTGTTTAATATCCATCCTCGCCGTGCACAAACAAGGAGCGAGCGCTCGCTCTCACAGAGAGGGAGCGAGGGGGAAGTGAAACTGAGAAGCATCTGGAGTTGGCCTGGTGAAGCAGCAGCTGAGAGATATGATACCAGCTCATGAAAGCACAAGAATTGCTGTGTTAGAGAAACAAACCACTCTGTTCTGTGCTGGGCACCTCCTGGGGCCTGGTGGGCTCTCGAGTCTTCCTTTTGGGTGATATTTAAGGTTTTTTTATCTCTTCTCCTTCCTCCCCTCTGCCGTGTTTTTCCTCCTTTTCCTTATCTAATTTATTGTCTCTCTGTTTGCTTTAAATCACTTTCCCATATGGATTTCTCTCTTCTGACCCATCTTCCCCTCCCTCAACTGATTCCCAAGAGTCTTCTGTCGTCATGGAATTGGGAGAAGAGCAGCCCTGTTCCTGACACCGAGCATCAGCTGCAGGCTCCTTTCCTCCTTTGGTTTCTTCCTTGTCTGTTCTCTGCTGTTAGTGTTGGAAACATATTCACAAAGATCATCCACTGGATTGAGGAAACAGATTTTATCACCATTATTTTGTTTGTTTTATTTAAGTCAGGGAATGAAATGGAGAGGAAAGGCCTTTGCTGTTACCAGTGTCACTTAGTTTTGAATGTAGTGTTTTTCTCCTGTACTAATGTATCCTAGTGCTGTTATTTTTCTTTATCTTTGCAGCAAGATGGGTTTATAGTCTTGAACTTGCTACAAAACTTCCTGCTGCTGATGGTGATAAATCTCAGGTGTGAGAGAACACATCCCTTAAAATCAGGGAAATTGAGGAATGGAGGGATGCTTTGATTTGTCCTGGATGTGGCAGTGTGCTGGTGACAAAGTCAGCAATCAAACCCACCAGCAGCCCTTTTGTTACTTTTTATTATTGTTTTTTAGGGATGATGATGGTTATTCCTCAGCTGAGATTGTTCCCCATGTGAAGTTACATGCCTAACTCCTGTAGGATGTTTCCTTGTAGCTGTTGATGGTTCTTCAGTGGGTGATGGCAGTACAGAGTGGTGGTGATGGACTCTGTCACCTGCCAAGTGACATCCTGCTGGTGACAACACAAGGGCTGGGGGAAGAAGGCACTTGGAATTTGTGACATGAGCTCTTTGGAAATGGCAGAAAATCAGATGTTCTGGAATTCATATCTCTGGGCCAGACACACTGGTGGTGGTTGAATCCACACAAATTATTGTATTTCTCAGATGGAACAGTGTGTGCAGCCCCCAATGGGAGAGAAAAACAAATATCAGCAAAGCCCCTTAGTTCAGAGTACTCCAATTTAAATTGGAATACTTTGATATTTTTTATCCGTCTGCACATTGATTATTGTATTGACTTGCTGAAATGGCTTGTAAAACATTGAAGTTGTAACTGCTTGTCTTCTTAGGAAATGCTGAAAATCTGCCTCTGTACATCTCAGGTTATTAAATTAAGGACAAAAACAACTCCATAAAGCTTACCCTATAGTTAAATGCAGACCAGGTGAGAGGCTGCAGAAGGGGCCCCAGGGGATTTTTGGGGAGGGATCCCCACCCAGTGCACACCCTCGTGGCTGAACAACTAGTGTTTCTGTCAGGAGCATCACCAGGGAGGCTGTACATCCAATCCACAGGAGTTTGTTCTGAATGCAGCAACATCTGTGCTTGTAAAGTCTGAGGTGCTAAAGTAGAAATCTGGATCTTGCATTACTACTGTCTTACATGTCATCTGTCTTGTGGATAAACAGAGCAGCCTCTCGGAGGTCAAAGCAGCACCTTTCACCAGTGATAATTTAATGAGAATTATTTTCAGCGTAAACTAGACAAGAATTGGAAGCCTCCTGTGCTGTAGCTTGTGAATGGAGATGTTCAGGGAGAAAAGGAGTACTGGGAGAAAAAGCAAATGTTAACTAAATGGATTACACACAGAGTTTTGAAACATACTTGGCAGAGAGAAGGGTGAGCAATATAAGCCAGATTCTGCTGTTGAACACACCAATGTAAACCTAGAGTAACTCCTTTGGAGAGAAAATCAGGGAGGGGGGCTGCTGCAGATCTGTGAAAGTGTAGAATTTGGGGCAGAGACAGAGGGCATGCAATGGGGAAACTGACCAAGCTGAGAGGTGAATGTTGTGGAGAACAACCTCCAACCACTGTCACCGCTGTCGGTGGTTTTATTTGGGTGTGTAATGGTTATGGTGATGCAGTGGGAAACATTTGTACAATGTGGGGTTGTTTTTTGCTTTTTGAAGTATTTTCTGCATATACCTATATCGTAATCCCTCCAGGCTGTGGAACTGGGCCATGTACCAGTGTTACAGTGAGCCCTTTGTGTTTCCGGCAACAAACACTCCTGAACTCTGCTCTCCAGGCTTGTGGCCTAAACTCCTTCACCCCCGCCCGTACTGTCCCATCTCCAGCAATAATATTCCCTCCTCTGTTTATAAACAAACACCCTCAGAGGAAGTTCACGGGAAGAAAAGTTAGTTAGTGAAAATCAACCACGCACCCAGGCCCAGCTGTGGGTTGGAGCCAGCAGGGTTGCTGGATGTTTCCTACCCTGCATCTGCTTGTAGGAGTTTCTTTGATGAGATGTTTGCCTGTCTAACTCTGTGTCTTCCTCATCTTTTCCCATCATTGTGGAAAATATAAAGAAGTGGGGAAAAATTGTGGTCTAAATTTGCTTTGAAATCAGCACGGACAGCATTTGGGAACCCCAAGCAGGAAGGTTGATTTCAGTAACCCTGTAGATTTTCTTCTTGGTAAACCCACTGATTCTGTCTGTTTTGTTGTTGTTGTTTTAACATCAAAATCTAGATTCTGGCTCCTGGCAAAACTGTTGCTCTTGAGTTGCGCAAAGGCTGTAAAAGGACTAAAATAGCCCAAAGGATAATTGTCCACTATAGTCTGAGCACAGGGCTGATGGTACATGTGGTATTGCACACCATTCTCACAGAACCACCCCTTCAGGAGGCAGGAGTGAGCAGGACCCAGGGGAGTGGGTAACACGGGACTGTGGTCATCCTGGGCATGAGCAAAATGAGCAAAGCACGGTAATGGTGCCAGCAGCTGGAAAACACAGAATGTTTTTTGACTTGTTCCAGAGGTTCTACAAATCTCTGACAGCACAGGGGCAGCTGAATAAATAGTCCATTTTCTTGTGGCTTCTCCTGGTTTGTGTCTTTAGCACTGCACCTTGGTCTCAGGTACAAGGTGAGTGGATTAGGTGTTTGTTTCCTTCCAGGAGATAATTGGATCCTCTAATAAATCTTTCTGGCCACTCAAAATGCACAGGAAGATTATCAGATATAGAAAAGCTCTGGCAGTAAGGGAAGCAGCCTGGTAAGGGCTATGGTTCTTTACTTGGGTAGAGGTGGAGTGTCAATGCAGGGCTCGTGTCACTGTTCCTGCTCCCTCTCTTCCATAAGGAATACGTCTGGAATTTGGGGCTAAGGGAGCTTTTACAGATATAATCAATGTGGAAGTTGTGGTCCCACTTTTAGTTCTAAGAGCCTCAGAGTTTTAGAAGTGTAATACAAAAGGTGTCCAGTGCTGGCAGAATCTCCAAACCTTACAATGAGATGGTTTAAAATAGCCTTATCTATTGATTTTATTTATTTTTTTTAATTAGTAAGAGAAACTAGTAAGAGAACAAATATTTTCTGTCAAGTCTTATCTGTAAGGCTACCCCAGTGTGGTCTCTCCACCTCCCATCCCAATGGGGGAAGATAATCAGAAGTGAGCATTTTGCATTGCAGCATGGACAGAGTTTATCAATTGTTGCACAATCCCTTTGCCTGTGAGCAGGTTAAATAAAGGAACAGGGTGGAGCAGTGGTAGAAATGGACCTGGTTTATACTGGTGAGCTTCCTCCAAGCATTCCAGAGTAACTATCAACAGTTTCTCCTCACAGGAAAGTTGAGCAATTCATTCTTACCCTTTGAGCAGTTCTGAATTATTGAAGAGCAGAGGATCTTCTGCTGGGAAAGGCTGGAATTCCCCGCAGTCCTCTTGCTAGGGGTGGTTTAATCAAACAGATTGTTTACATTCTGTGTCTCAGCAGAGGCAATGCTCAAACAGCAGTGGTCTTCAACTGGACGCTGTGGCATGGGGGGTTTATTTTATTTTGTTTTAAACATCAGCATACCACCAGTTTTACTGGGAAATGGCCATCTGCAAACACCTGCAGGCTCCATGGAACAGGCCAGAGAGGGAAGCAACAGCAGCTGCATCTCACAGAGGCAAAATGAGACAGCAAGGAGGCCGTGTTTCTTCTCCAGAGGTTTCTGCAGGGCTGGAATTTGGCAGCAAAGGTGGGTTGGGAGCACTTGCACTCCTGGAGGAAGAGACCTTGCAGCAGGAGGAGGCTGAATGTTGGTCCAAACTCTTCTCTGAGCCTCAAACACTGATGGTAGAGGCAGAGAAGCAAAATTCTTTTTGCCAAAACCTTGTGTTTTGCCTCACACTGTGAAGGCCAAACTGTTCTGTGAACAGTTTCTGTGCTCTCAGACTTAAGAGGCCTCAGACTGAATAAAATGGGAGTTATGTATTCCATGAGAGAGGGAAGAAGGAAATGAGATTAGGACAGTTCTTCCTACCACCTTCCAACTCTCCACTCCCTCAGGAGGAACATCTTTTGCACCAATATCAACAAACCAACAACCTATTGCACTTCTGTGTGTCCAAAATTTGCCATAAAACTTGAGTCGACATTTTAGCTTGTGTTCAGATACTTTCTTTTTTCATTCCTCTTTGGTATATTCTGGAAGTGATGTATTTCCGCTCCCCACGCACAGGATTCTCTGTGCCTCACCGAGGAGGACGCACGCAAGTAGGCAATGTGGCCAACATTCTTCCAAACCAACCAGCTGTTCAGCAGGGCTGTTATTTATTGAGAGCTGTCAATGTGTTCAACACATGGTGTCCTTTGCCCTGTCGAGCCAGCAGCCTGGCTTTTATGGGTTTCTCTGACACTTGTCACATACTGGTGACAGGACAAGCTGGAATAGGCACACGGGTTTATGTGAACATTATTCTAGCAGGGCATTACAACAAGATGTTCTATGAAGGAAGGAGGGACAAAGACCAGTTGGCAGAGGAGAAAACAGAGGCTGTTGCAAAGGGTAGAGGTTCCTTCTTGGCTGGTGCTTTCGGAAAGAGAACAGAGATTTCCTTCAGTGATAAATTAGATGCTTGGGGAGAAAGAAAGGGTGTTTGTTTCAGCAATGATGCAACTCCTGTGTGAGAGAAGCAGATTCCTTCTCCTGCTAATTCCAGCTGCTGGTTCTGTGGCAGAGTGGAAGTGCACAGGAATTGCTTTGGGGTTTTAGTTGCTGTTCTGCAATTGCTGAGAGGTGCCTTGAGCTCTGTCCTTTCCATCTCCAGAGGGGGGATAATGGCTCTCAGCAGCCTGCAGAGAGATGCTGTTTGTAAGGAAGAGGAAATGTCATTACTGCTTCATGATTGAAGCAGTGAATGACAAATGTCACTCCTTTGCACCGACAGGTTGGAATGCTCAGCCAAGAAGCCCTGCTGGCCAGGGTCGTGCTAGGTTCCTGTGCTGCTGTAAAGGGAAGACTGAGGTTGTGGAATGCCAAAGAGACAGAAAGACAGGGGGCACATCTTGCCAATCTCCTACTTATCTATTTGTCCCATCTTTTTTCTCTTGACTTGTGTAAGCTCGCATTCATGAGTATCACAGGTATTTATTTTCCCCCACTGAAAAACAGAGCCATTGCTTGAACAGTGTGACTCTGGCCACATTCCCTCCTATTCAGCACAATGCAATCTTGGCTCTTTACTAGTTAATATTTTCTGTCAACAACCTGCAAGGAAACAAAATCAGTGCTGATAAAATTTGCAGATGTTGCAGAGTGCAGGGAGTGGTAAACAATGACCAAAACAGGACTCTCAGTTGGGTGTTTTCAAAAGCTGAGAACATGAAAACTATGCATTAGAGTAAAGCCAAATGTGAAGTCATTCATATAGAGAGAGGGGCAGCAGGTCACACACAAAGGATGGATGGGAGGAAAGGATCTTTCACCTGGAAACTGAATGCAGACCAGCAACTGCCTCTTGGAATAGATAAAGCATATAAATGTGAGCTGCCAATGTGGGGCTGTAGCCAAAGGTTTAGAGTCATCGTTGGCTGGGTAAACAAGGAGATATTGAACAGGACTGGGGAGGTTGTGTTACCCCTGTGATGACACTGGAGTGGTTGTTGCCAAAGCACTTTGTCCCATTCTGGTGTCTACAGTTTAAGAAGGATGTTGTATGGAAGAGGATTTAGAGAGAAAATAAGTAGCAGTGACAATAATTATATTATTTGTAACAAGTCTTGAAGTGTTGGACTCAAGAAGATTAGGAGGTGACTTGATCACCATGATCTTTAAATGAATGTTTTGGGAATATCAAACTGATAATTGTGGGTTGGAAATGAATACCAGAGGATATGAGTAAATCCAATGGATCCAGTGGAGACTAAGCAACTTTAGAACAGAGTATTTTAGCAGTGTTTTAGCCTTGAGAGTAGTCAGTAATTGAAAAACCTTTCTGAGTAGAGTGGTGGAATATCTGTCACCACAGCTTTCAATAAAGAACTAATTGTTTTTTCCAAACTGCAAGGTCTTTAAAGAGGAATTAATTCGGTGATTACCCATATTGTGTCTAAGAAGTTCTGATGTCAGATTATTCTGAGGATTTTTTTTGCTATTACTGGAAAAATGGTTGAAGCCAACAGTAACCAAGCAGCACTAAGATACTAATTTCAAATCTTTTAATTTGTCTCTTTTTAATTTCTATGGAGTCTCCTTGACACCGGTAGGATATTTCTGATCACCACAATAATTCCAGCTGATTGTAGGGTTTCCTCACCATCACTGCAGTTGAATAGTAAGGCTCTGTTTCGTATGGTATTTTTAATCCTGTTTAGATATTGTTACCTTTTTCTAGAATGATGTACTGAGCAATGACTTGACTTCTTCCCTTTGAAACAGTCCAGAGCACTGTCTGAAAACCACCTGAAAAACAAGACTGGAATTTTTTCTCCTTGAAGGTTGTAAGACCTTTATTGTTGACTTCAATGATGCCAAGAGTTTACCTCCAGAACAGATTTGGGGGAGCAAAAATTAAGCAGGACCCTCTGAAAGCAGGATCATTGACAATGCCAGGAATGTGAAGCCAACACAGCAGACACTTAAAAACAAAGTGGATGAGAAAGCAGAGAATAAGTTGAGGGTGACTTTAGCTTGTCATCCCCTTGCTGGGTGGCCTGCCTCTGTCTCAGGGCAGAACACCAGTCCAGGGGATGCAGGATGCTGAAATGACCTATTCCTGTGACTTTAGCTGAGTTACAAATTTTGACCAAAACCCTATTGAAGATAATTAGTGTTCTGAGACAGGATTTCATTTCATTTGGGCCATCCCCAGCTGGAGACTGTTCCTCAAAACTCAAATTTAAGCCAAGCGCTCCAAATGCCCCAGTCTGCTCCCTCCAAGCCATGTGCACATGTATACATAGGCCCCTGCACAGAGAAAATCGTGCCTGTACATGGTATTTTGTTAGTCTTCATTGCTCTGCTTCCAAATTTAACCAGAAGTAGAAGGGCTGAAATAACATAAGAAAGGTTGGACATATGATATTTCCTGCTGCTCAGCTAAATACAAGAATTGCCAAAAATCTTCCAAGGTAGCTTGTTTCTTTTACATTTTTCTCCCAGTTCTGCAGACTTGAGAAGGTCAATTACTTTCGAGAAGGATTTAGCTTTGGCAACACTTATGGAAAGCGAAGCAGAATTGTGACCTTTTGGAGGTTTGCCCATCGCTGTCCCATCTTGTCCTTTAAGAACTAAAGGCTGAATTTTCACAGCTACAGTCTTCGGTTTAATAGGTGTGAATTTGTTTCTGTGCACTTCTAAGACATCATGAGTATCTGTGTGAGAATTTGCTTTTAGATGTCTATTTATTTGTGCTCACAGATCAAGTGATCACTGGTATTTGTAGAGCAGAAATACAGGCTCAGGTATTTCCAGGAGGAAAATCATACCAAAACAAATGAAATTGGATTCAAACAGAGCGGAATAATAAAGCTCTAAAATTCTATACTTAGGTTAGTATGTGGTGACTCCAGCCTATCTGGAATGCATACTATAATAGTTATATCATGTTAGAGAGGCAGGGTTTTTTTCAGTAGGACGTTTCCTAGAAAGCAGAAATATCTCTGTGGTTTGTGTATGGGTTTGGAACTTGTGAGCAAGTATGGAGCAGGGAATTTGAGGCATGAAATAGTCAGGATTAGCAAAGGCCCCGATCCCTTTCATAAGCGACAGCAGAAAACAGGCAGGATCAGCTCCCTTCTCCCCACTGCTATTGCAGCCTCCTCCTCTGTGGATTGTTTTGGAGTCAGTTCTTTGAAGGTTGATAAATGCCTCAGTTGTTTCTATTAGTACAGGAAAGATGCAGTCGTATGGGAAAGCCAGATGCAATAAGATATTTGAGTCTGGATAAGATCTAAGATATTTTTACAATAAGATATTTAATTTTCACAAGGCAAAGTCCTTGCAGGGTATAAATCAGCGTAAATGCACTGAAACTACTCAGTTTTGCACTCACAAAGTGTCTGCCCAAGAATGTTCTCAAAATCCAATTAAATAACTAGAACTGTTTCATGTGGAAATGCCCCTCAATTACAAAGACAAGTCTAAGCTATCATGATGTGATTTTTACAGTCTCCTCGCAGGGTGCCCTAGTTTGCATTCATGGAATTTTTTGTTTTTGTTTTGTTTCTGTAATAATGTGGATGTTGGCCATCTGTCTGATCCTGGAAAGGTTGTAAGGTTGTCCCTGCTCCCCAGGTTCTCTTCCCACTCCCTCATTGATCATAATGTTTGATTTAGGTGCCACTAGATTTCCTCCTTTGTTCTCCAGCCCTAACCTCCCCCCTGCAAACACACATGCATTGTGCAATGGTGTAAAAGCTCTCCTGGCTGCAGCTGGGAGTAGTAACTGCTCAGCTGGTTCCAGCACTGCCCTAAAGCTGCTGTAAAGGTCAGAGACAAGGGAATTCTAAAAGGCAAAACAAGCTGTGTTGTTGTCCCCCCTTTAATCCTGGCTGTGTGTTTTGATGAGCACCACAAGGCACCTCGTGTGCAAGGCTCCGCTTCTCCCAGTCCTGTGTTTGTGGCTGTCCAGGGCAACGTGTCGGGCACTTTTCCAGCCCTGCTCCGGGCTCGGGCGCTGCCACAGCTGATTGACTTGCACTGCTTGTCAGACACAAAGCACGTTTTGAAAGGAAATGCCATATTGAACTCCCCGTGAGCTGATGGGTATTGTGCACGGTCATCTGATGGCACAGATGTGCCCCTAATAATCCTTCCAGGAGGATATTTCCTCCTGGGATGCTCTGGCCATCTGATCTGCTCTGAGGTATGCTGACCTATCTTGACCCAGTTTATGATCAATTCTCTCTGCTGTTTTCTAAAAGGAGCCCAGAAATATCTCTTTATCATTTAGATTGCTTGGAAGTTATGGTATTACGTGTCTGTTCTTTCCACAGAAGATACTCTGTGGTTGCTGTCAAGCATTAACTCTTACAAAGGGGAGGAAAGCCACTCAGTGTGAGCAAGAGTAAATTTCTCTGTAGAGCTTTGATAGTTAATCACTGTTTGGCAAACAGCACAGGGAGGAAGAGGAGATGTGGAAGCAGAGGTGACTCGTGTTCCACCAAGCATTCCTGGGTACCTTCATCTGTGTGAGTCCAGTGACTCTTCTGCTGCTGTGCCTTTATCTTCATGTCCTTTTTCTCAGGTTTGTGTGTGCTGTGCATGTGTCTGTGAAAGATGAATGGTTTCCATGTGTTCCTCCTGATGTGTGTCCATGTGTTTTGCAACACTTGCTTTTCAAGTGGGAATGGTGCTAATGCTGGATCTCTAGGGAGGTGAATCAGCTGCCTCAGGTACAATGGGAGGGTTAATTTGTAATCTGGTTCTGCTGGGCAGTGAGCAGAGATAAGCCTGGGAGTTCAGAGGTGTGTGATGATCCCTTTCAGCCAAACCAACAAACTTACTCAGTGCTTTCCATTTCCTGATATTTGAAGGTTATCTGGGTTTTCATAAACACTAAACTCAGCTTTTTAATAGGGCAACACGAGAGTGTCTAAATTGGTAGCCAAAATCCCGAATTCTTGTCTAAATCAAGCTATATGCAAAGTCTCCCATATTTGTGACATACAGCAATGATTCCCTGATGGAACATCAGAGTTGACTTTAAGCAGGATCCAAGAGAAGCCTGTCTCTACTATTTTCACTGCTCCTATGCCTGTGTGTGTTAAAATCATCTCTGATAACATGGACATATACTGTTTTTCCAATCTTTATCCAAAAATATTCAGTTATTTCTCAGAACAAGGCAGGAGAAATAAATAGTTTTGCAGGTATTACAATATCCTTACCCTTGTTTGGAATGTTCCTATGATCCCAGACTTCCTAGTGGGGACTGAAGTTTGACCCTTGTGAAGGATGTGCATTTTTCTGTCCATCTAAAAGGCTGCCTAAAGCTGGTTATTAGATCATAAACAGTTTATTCACCAAGCATGAGTCTCCACTGGTCCTGCAGCTTTATTGTGAAATGCTTTAGGAGATCTAGATAAGGAGCAAACCTTCCCAATAACCCTTGTTTACATTGAACCTGTAGATGAAGGAGCCCTTGGAAAAGCCATACCCAGGCCTGAGCTGGCCCTGTTGTAACATTGCAAGGACTCAGCTCCTTCTCTGCCCTGTGCTGTGTGTTCACTTACACCTCAAAACCCTCACAATCTGTAATTTCTCACTAAGCTCAGCCTACCAGATGTATTTGCAGTAAGCTCTTCTATACTGTTAGTGGTGTATTCCCACAATAGGCTCATTGGAGTGTCACTAATATGATTGTCCATGCCAGTGGCTGCTCTCTTGCAGCCCACATGATTTTGTTATCAACAGGGAAGGATTTATGTAATGTTCATAACTAACCAGCCGCTATAAATTCATGTCTTGCTGCTGTAGTTGTTCTCACCTCCCTGTTTTCAGACTTCAAGGTATCTCATTGAGCAAATGAGTGACTGGGAATTTGAGAAACAGTACACAATGTATGCTTAACGTGATGCTAAATTACACTGATATAAAGATTTTGATTTTAAAGAGCCTTGGGCTAAATTCTCAATCTTAATTAGGCATGGCTGTATTACACTCTGTATTTCTATATGATGAAGTTCTTGTCTTTCACATCAGAACAAAAAGAACTCCGTCCTTCTCTCAGGTCTGAATCCTCTGGCATAGCTTGTAAAGCCTGGCGTGAATTCAGCTAGATTGATAGCAGCAGCAAACATCCCCTTTTTGCTCTTTAAGTAGTATGTTGCCACCTGAGCAAGCCTTAGGTGGTTTTCTTGAACCACTCCTTGTCTCAGGGGGTGACCTCAGGAGGCCTCTTAGCTGTGTTGGAAATGGTATAGACAGAGATGTTGCCTTAAGTACTCTGGACTTTGAATTATTTAACTGTTGTGGAAGGAAGTGGGACTGGGGGAAGCACAGCAAAGGAAAGGAGAGATTATTTCTCCCCTTTGTAAAACTATATTGGGTTCAACGTCACACCATGAAATATCCAGTGCAGAACTCAAGAACTGCTCCAGTGGATCTTCACTGACTTATCCAATTGCATGGAACATGGGGATACTTAACCCAAATCTGTCGGTTTTAATTATTTTCCTCTGGACAGATAAAAGCTTTCTATAGGTTCCTGTAGAATATTTGCTCTTTCAAGCGTTCTTCTGCGCTTTGATACTGAACGATTAAAGCATGCTAAAGAAAAAAACAGCCCCAACCTTTAGCTCCCTGTTCTTGGGCCCCCTGACTGCAGCTTTGATTGTTGACCTAAATTCCCCTTTCATAACTGAGTCCTGTCACCTCTGGTTGGAGTCTCCCAGCAAAACAGGCACGGCCAACTTTCAGAAGTGCAGGGCACTGTTTTCTGTTCTGCCTTGTGTGGCTCTGACGGCTCTGCAGCACCTGATGTGTTCAAAGTCACACTGAGCTCCCTTTTCCCCTTCCCCCACCTCTCCCTCCTGGAAATGAAACCATAACAAGGGGTTTTTTTAGTTTTACTCTTGCCTTTCCTCCTCTCCTTCTCCCCCCACTTCCCATTGCTCAGCAAAGACAGGAAACTTTTCCTGCGTGAAGGATGAAATTCTTAGTTCATTCTATGGCTGGGTTGGTTGCTGCAAAGATTGCTGTTATCCAGACACAAGAAATGGCACTGAAGTGAGAGAAGGAGGCCCTGGAGGATGTTATTTATAGCATTACAGTGGGTTACAACAGCTTGTATGGGCTACTACAACCTCTCTTCTGTCAAACTCTGCCCACAGAGGGCTGCTGCTGGCTCCAGCAGCCGCCAGCTGTGAGTTCCTGTTCCTCTGCTCCCATCCCAGTTGCAGCAATGTCTCCTGTCCTCACCCAGGGCTGTCTCCCACAAGTTCAGCAGCTGATGTTCCGTGCTGTGCTCATGCTGCCAAACCCTGCCCAGTGCACAGAGCCCATGTAAGGATGTGGCTCTATTTAAATGACCAGAAAAGTCCGGAAAAAGAAAATGAAGGGGGTCATAAATGCTGGTATTGGTTAGGGCGTCCTGGAAGAGGTCAGATGGACAGTGATGGTGGAGCTATTGTGGGTCAGTAGCCGAAGAACTGAGATTTTGCTTGTAAAAGGAAAGAGGGAGATTGTCTTTCTCATTTTCCATGTTTGGCTTTTGGCTTTGAGTTGCTGGAGTTGAATTATCCAGCTTTCCTCACTCTTTTGATGCCTAGGAATTTACTTTTCCTATAAGGGACAAACATCATAGGACTGGAAGAAGCCTTGTGGGCCATTGAAGTCTGTCTCTGGCCAAGTATAAAGGAATGTGGCATCTTCCTCTGTTTGTGCACTTCTCCAAAGTCCTCCAAGAAGTGACTCACTCCTTTGTGGGGAAGGGAGGCTTCCAGAGCCTCTTGCTGGAAAGCTGAACTAGCACCTCTTCTTTTTTTCTTTTTTTCTTTTTTTCTTTTTTTCTTTTTTTCTTTTTTTCTTTTTAATTAAATACAAAATTCCATTTCAGTCCCTTGGGCTTCAGGAACAAGAGCTTTAGAAGGAAAAAATCATTCAGACTAAAGAGTAAGAAGGGCTGTCAGTGTTCTCCTCAGCTGGAGCTCCATCCCTTTCTAGCAACTCAGGGCAAGCAGAAGTGAAGAAAACTGTTTGCTGCTGTATGAAACTTGTACATATTTTTTTAATCTAATTTCTGTGGGGAAAACAAACATCAGTTTTATTTCACACCATTTCTTGGCTCAGAAACTTCAGGCACATTCGCCAAATTGTGGTTTTTCAGTCATTGGCTGTGTCTCATTTACCATGAGGCCTCTTTGGTTGGTAAAGAGATATTAAGTAGCTAAAAATGTCCTTTACTGCATTATTGTAAAGAATTTTCAGTGTAAATGAGAATTTAAACTCTGTATGTTTTTCGTGTAAATGTTGGTTGTGGTCACAGCTAACTTGAAATTTGAAGTGTCGACCATTATGTGGGGTGATTTTGCTCAAAACCAGCCTTGTTTGGGGTAAAAGAGGCCTCTTCTTGTTTAAAATGTTCTTAATTATGTCTGAGAAATAACTCACGGCTATGGAACCTTTTACTAAATTGAAATAAATTGTGAAAACATCAAATTATTCAGTTTTCAGAAGTTCTGGCAATTATTTCACATGTCCCTCTTCCAATAGCTTTGCCCTTATTAGTTGTCATAGAAGAAGTAATAAATTCTTTTATTATGACATCCAGTGTCCCAGCTGAAATTAGTTTCATTGTGCTGGGGACAAAACGGAAAAGTGACACTCCCTTAGCCGGAG
Source organism: Pyrgilauda ruficollis (assembly GCF_017590135.1). Lineage (NCBI taxonomy): Eukaryota > Metazoa > Chordata > Aves > Passeriformes > Passeridae > Pyrgilauda > Pyrgilauda ruficollis. Next base: position 3,175,320 of record NW_024524822.1, read on the forward strand.
GATCCTCAGTCCAAAGCCAAAAGTAAAGTGAAGGATTGGGAAAATAGGTGAAGCATTCAAGCAAAAGAGGGTCATAAAGAACTGGTACAACTTGCAAGGGAGTTGGGTTTCTAATCCCAGCACAAGGGAGTGTGAGTTTCTTGTCCCTTTTTAAAATTTTTTTCCTTTCTCTTAAGAATAAAACAAACTTTTGCTGTTGAAAGGCTTGTGCTCAATCCATTTTTTCATCAAGAGTTGGATGTCTGCAATAGTAAAAGTTTGAGAAAATAATACTGTACGTGGCATAAGGATTCAGTAATGACCTTTGCCCTAAACTAGAAAATGCAAGGAACTGGAATAGTAGAGTGTTTTAGTTCATCAGCTTTCACACTGATGTGTTCAGTGATGTCCCTATTGTCACTGGATTTTTTTCTTTTCCTGTCCTTCTTTGGCTCCCTGTAAATCTTGAATTGATGGCAGCTGTTTGAGCCCAACTCAAGACACGTTGCATCACATCAGGGTTTAAAGGCTCAAAGGCAAGGGAGGATTGCTACTATTCTGTAGTATTCCTCCAGCAGCTCCTCATGCTCAGCTGAGGTCAATCACCAGCATCAGGCAGCACTTCAGAGAGAGGAAGATATTCTTTAAATGCTTCCTGGGAAACTGGATTTCTATCCCACAATAATTTATCAGTTCTTTGGTGGAATATTTCTAGCCCCAGTCAGTGTAAAGAGCAAAAACTCTTGACCCTTAAAGACCGTATGGTGGACTTTCCTGGAACTGGAGACCTGTTCCAGGACTTCCAGCTGTCCATCCAACCGTGGGGATCTTGGGTGCCTGAAGAAACAGGTGGGGAAGCTTAGGTGCAGCTGCTTTGTGATCCACAGACCTGGAGGATTTGGTCACTGGAGATGGCAAATGAGCCTGGAGGTGGTGAGGATTGTGGCAGGGATGAGTTGTTCTTCTGTGCCTCAGTCAAAACAGCCCAGGGAGTCCCTGGGGTTCCCCTGGCCATGTTGAAGACATGCAGATTCTCAGAGGGATTTGTTGAGACAAGCCCATTTCTGCATCACTTTTTCTTCTCTCACCATGCTGGCATTTCCTGGCAGGCAAAAACTCTCTTACAAAATGCCTGATCAGCTCTAATGGTCTTATTACAATAAGCTGAGATTTTTATGACTTATTTGGGAGAGGGACTTGTCTTGCCAGCTGCCTTCTTATTCATTGCAGTGTTATCCACCCACTATCACTGGACAATACCTTCATTTGAGATGCATAAAAATACAGACTTTTATGGGCTTTCATCCATCTGAAAATGAATGCTATGTAAAAGCATTTATTTACTAAAGAAAAACTTTAAAATGCTTCAAAAACAGATTCCAGAGGTTATTGGTAGCTTTGGGTTTCGTATCACAAGTTCCTCGGGTAAATACCCATCCCAGAAAATGTCTTTTTTGTTGGTTTTTTTTTTTTTTGCACATTTGTTTTTTTCTTGCCTGGTTCTCCTCCTCTCCTTTCTCATGATCAGAAGTAGCAGTATAAACCAGAAGCTGGTCTTGAAAAGGTTTTGAACTGAGTGCACCCTACAGATGAATAAACACATTACCTTCCGAACTCTGGGATCTCTCTTCCAAAGGAAACAGGAAAAGGGGGAGCTCAGAATCCCTAGCAAAATACCAGTGTGCAGAAAAAAGGCCCGTTTAAATGTTTTTAACTTTCCCATCAGAAGAATTTTTTTTACAGGGGGAGGAGGTGGAGAGGGGCAGGGTGTGAGGAGAAGGGGGGAAGGTGGGTGCTGGGAGAGGGGAGGAAAAATACAGTGAATGCTCCTGTAACCTTTGCTCTGTTGATACTAGACAAGACTGCACTGTTAATGAGTGATTGTTAACAGATGGCTCTTGAGCAACTTAGTCAGAAGCAGAAGATGTTATTTGGTTGTAGTGAGGGGAGGGTGAGGGTGCAGGGGTGAGGTAAGGGGATATTTAGTCTTTTCACGAGGACTGAACTGTCAGAGATTTATTATTTTCCTTTAGGCTTTTGGAAGTGGAGGCTCTGGGGAAGGATTGTTTTCTATGTGCTGATAGTAGAAAGGCCATTTGGTGCTGAAAGCTCCAATGATTTTGTTTTTGGTGAGGGTGTCCCTGCAGCCCTTGGCCTTTGAGGACTGAAGGTTGGAAATGTCTGTCTTTAACTCACTGAGCCTTGTGTCCCAAACTGGGGAGGACTGGGCTCTGTCCACTGCCTGGAGCTCTCTGAGGGCTGGGTGAGAGAGCTCTAAGCATGGATCTACACTTTGGGAGAGAAATCTTTCCGCAGTGCATTGAGTTGGTAGGAAGTGTGCCTGTGAGGGGACAGGAACCTTTCTGAATGTCCATCTTTCTGGGGATGTCCATCTGTGTGTATTTCTTGCCCTTCCCCAGTGTGGTGTATACCAGTGTATGCCGTGGCTTTTATTGGTATTTTATGGGTATGACTTTGAAGGCAGCCTGAACACATCCCATTCACTCTCGGTAGGATTTGCGTGCTTGAATTTAACAAGGTGACTGCAGCTGCTCAGTGTTTCTCAAAGTGTGCAGAATTTAGATTTTGTATTTATTTCCCTTCTGAACCTTATTAGACACATGGTTCAGGGGTATGAGGGATAAGTGACATCAGCAGGGATTGGTTCTCAAGACTGTTTTTGTTTTCATCCACTGATGAATGGCTTGAGGGAAGGGAAGAACCAAATGCACAGTCCAATGTTTTCCTGACAGGAATTTGCAGGAAAGTTTTGGACTTTGGTCAAGAGAAGGGAATCCCATTTGTACACGTCACTGGCAAATCTTTACCTTTAATAGGAAGTCTTGACGTGACCTCCCACACTGGTGCACTAGATGATTTAAAGTCTTCCTTGTGCTCTAACTATCTAACAGATGTAGGTGAGTGTGTGTATATACATTTAGAGAGATATATTTACACAATTTAAAGACTGACGCCTTCATTCTGTCATCCTTATTTATTCATATTTCTCTTTTGGGGGCACATAGGACTGTATGACAAATGTTCTTACACCTCCCGTGACCGAGGCTGGGTCCTGGGGATTAACACCGTCAGTGACCAGGGGAACAGAGACCCCCGCTATTTCTTCTCACTGAAGACGGACCGTGCTCGCAAAGTCACCACCATTGCAGCACACCGCAGCTACCTCCCCAACCAGTGGGTGCACCTGGCTGCCACCTACGACGGGCGCCTGATGAGACTCTACGTGAATGGTGCCCAGGTGGCCACAAGTGGAGAGCAAGTGGGCAGCATCTTCAGTCTGCTGACCTTGAAGTGCAAGGTGCTCATGCTGGGAGGAAATGCCCTGAACCAGAACTATCGGGGTTACGTGGAGCACTTCAGCCTCTGGAGGACAGCCCGGTCTCAAAAGGAGATCTTGTTGGACATGGAGCAGGCGATTCACAGGCAAGACACGCCCCTACCTCAGCTTGTTCTTCAAGACAGTTTACTGAATGTGAAAAGCACCTGGTCTCCCATGAAGGATGGCAGCAGCCCTCAGACCAAGTTCAGCTACCACCATGGCTATTTGCTGGACACCAGCCTGGACCCTCCTCTCTGCGGGCAGACAGTGTGTGACAACACGGACGTCATCGCCAGCTACAACAAACTGCCCAGGTTCCGCCGCAACAAAACCGTGCGCTACCGCGTGGTGAATCTGTACGACGACAAACATCAGAACCCCACCGTCAGCCAGCAGCAGATCGAGTTCCAGCACCAGCACCTGAATGAAGCTTTCAGCCGCTACAACATCACCTGGGAGCTGGAGGTGCTGGAGGTGAAGAATTCTTCCCTTCGCCACCGGCTCATCCTGGCCAACTGTGACATCAGCAAGATTGGGGACGAGAACTGTGACCCCGAGTGCAACCACACCCTGACGGGGTACGACGGCGGGGACTGCCGGCACGTCCGCCACACGCTCTTCAACAAGAAGAAGCAGAACGGGGTGTGTGACATGGATTGTAATTACGAGAGGTACAACTTCGATGGGGGGGAGTGCTGCAACCCAGAGATAACAGAAGTCACCAAGACCTGCTTTGACCCATATTCTCCTTACAGGTAGGCAATTTCTTTTTATGACCATATTGATGAATATCTGTCTAGGTATCGATCATCCTGCTGGCTGTTGAACCCTTTCATTGTTGCTATTATGGGCTTTGGAGTTTAATGAATTTTTTTTTCTTCTCAGTATTTGGCTCACATTGCAGTTCTCCAAATGCAATCTCAGTAATGGTCTCAGCAATGTCTTACCCCTGAATTAGTATTCCCAGCCAGGCTAAGGAAAATCTGTGCTAAAGACTGAAGCAGCCAATTTTGAGAGACCCATTAGTTGTTGGCTATGAGCAGCATATTGTAACAGTGCAAAGTTTATTTTAACTCCAGACTCTGAGGAGTGGGGATTGGATGTCACAGAAAGCTCATGTGTATTTGGAGAGGGAAAAGGCCCTCAGGCATGAAACAGAACATGAATACTCTTAGGTAGACGTTAATTCTGTAGCACTTTGAGGGTAGGTAGGTAACTCCATACTCTTACTGCTGTGTACAGCTCTCTGTGGGCACTGCTGTGGAGGGGCAGCTGAGTCTGGGGGCTGTGAGGAGTGAGGTGGGTACCAGATTCCTGTTGCACACTCTTGGTGGGTAATGAAACTCTTCTGTGCCCCTTTTTAAACATAAATGAGAACAGGAGTAATGCCACTTCATTGCATGGCAGTTTCTGTGGGTGGATGTGAGCTCATAAAATCCTCAGCTCCTCAGCTCAGGCTTCCTTGGGCTGCAGTTTGAGGTGTGGCATGGTCAAATAACTTGCATCAGGTGGGTACCATGTACCTACAATTACTCCAGATTCAGATAAGTTAGTATGTTTAAGTAATAAGGTGTTTCTTGTGAATGAGTTAGAAGTATAAGCACAGAAAATATGAAAATTAAAGCTGAAATTCTGTTATCTGCATTCCATGTTACAGCTTTTTTAGGGCAGTTCATGGAACCATAGAGGGGAAACTTCTAAATGGTCAGAATACCCAATACTATAGTTCAGGTAAAGAAGGAAAGTACAAGCTTTTCAGGAGTTCCTTCCATTGCAGCAATTCAGGCTATATTTATAGCTTCCTTAATAGAGAGAAATTTTTAAACAACATTATCAGCTCTACTGGAGCTTTAAATACACATAATTAAGTTGGAAATAAAAGCCTTTTTTTTTTTTTTTTTTTTACTCCCGCAAGGTTGTTGTTTAAAAAAGTCTTTCTAGCTCAGTTTGACTTCAGTCACTTACCAGTGAACAAAGCTCAAATGAGGAAATTCTTTAAATATTAATGCTTGAAAACATTGAAAGGAAAAATACCAATTTTTAATGCTGTTCAAATGGAGAAGAACTCCACTAAGCAAATATCATCAAAAGCATAATGCAAATTGGATTGTTTTAACACTGTAGTTCTGAGAACTCAAGGTGTTAGCTATAGCAACTAATACAATTTTTAGGAAAAAATACATTATTTTTAATCTTATAGTACCCTTTTATCACTTTTTCTGTGACCAGCATAATACAATTTGGAGACAACCACCTGGCTGAGCTTGTCTGGAGGACTTAGATCTCATGGACTTGATCTCACAGATCTTCTATAGGTTCATTTTGACTTGAGAAAAACCTCCTCTTGACCTGAAACACTGGGGAAGCCTGAAGATCCTCTTCCACAGCCTAGAGCCTCAGAAAATCCAGAGGTTTTTTTTGTTTGTTTGTTTTTGTTTTTGTTTTTTTACAGATAGATTTAATTTATTTATGTTTGCACAGACATGGTATTGCAGCATTGATCATGGGCAATGAAACCACAGAGGGCAGTAGCAGAAATTCCATATCACTGGAGTCTTTATTTGGTGGCTGATATGCTTTGGCTGAGCTCAAACTCACTTCTGTGATGAGTGTTTGTACTCAGTAAGGCAAGATAGAGCAGTTAGGCCTGTGGATTTATCACTGAAGTTTGTATGCCTGACTCACACTGCTTTGGGAATTTAGGTTAACAAATACATGTTTAGGGCAGTGATTTTGGCAGCAAAGCCTTTACTGAATACAGGGGTGAAGATTCAAACCCTGCGTTTGGCTTTGGTATCGATGTCAGCATCATCCCCTGAGACAGAGATTTCCATGTCAATTAGTGACAAAGTAAAAATTTGGTTGGCACCATCTGGGCCCATTTTGCATCCCCAGCCCCTCTTGTCATCGCTTTCATTGGCCAAGAGTCCTCAGTCCCCTCTAGTGCAGACCTTGCACCACAGCAGTGAAGATCTTGCAGCCATGGAGAACTCACATCTCATTTCAGGTATTTCCTCCACCAAAGTTCAGTCCAACAATAGCAGAAGAAAGGGCAAAGATCCTTCAATCTGGTGAGGAAAGGGAGGAAAGAAAGATGAAGTGGTACCAATAAAAATTTTCATGAACTTTATTTAAAAAGACTTTTCAGAGTCTTCCTTGGTATTGGGCTTTGTTCCTTCACACCCTCAGTGTCAGCAGTTGCAGCCAGCTGTTCACCAAGCAGAGCTTATTCATTGAATACTTCTGTCCTCTGGAACCGACCAAGAAGTGCTGATGTTTGATTGATGCTGTAATAAACAGGAACCCTCCTCAGTGCCTCTTTATCCGCAAAAGATTATTTATCTGTTCCCAGCCACTTTCCTTCTTATTATGAGTCTCAGTCCATGAAGCTCCATCCTAGGACAGAGTTGCTCTGAGCCTTGATACAAAAAACACTGTGGGTGATTTGTGACTAAGTGATACCACTGAAACAATTCCAAGACACCTCTGATCTGTGTTACAATAATCTTGTGATCCTTATGGGCACTGGGGACAAAGGGCTCAGGTACTTTGATGGTGTCATTCAGTCACTGTGGTGGTAAAACTGTGGTGACTTCAGAGCTGATCCCAGCAGCACAGCTGGTAGGTTTCTTTTCTGTTTCCTGCCTGTCTTTGTGGCACCTCTCCAAAAATATTTAACTCCAAAAAGCTGATGTTCCATGCCATAGTGAGGTGGTAGAGATTTAAGTTTGTCAGAGGGACAGCAGTAAGAATGGGAATTCTGCTCTCAGAGCTGCTCAGCAGAAAAGCTGTAAACATTGTGGTACCAACTAGATCATCTCTCCTCTTTTTTAATAGCCTGCAGGGAAAAAACAAAGGACTGGTTATCATTAGCCACACAGCAGGCTTTATCCAAGAATATCTGCCTCACTTCTTTTCATTAATTTCATGAGAGTGGGACAAAATGTATTTTGTCCCAGCAGAAGGTTTACAAATATTGTTCTGCTTTTCTGCAATTCCGGGAAATTAGAACATGCTAAGATCATACAGTTTGGCCCAATACAAAGGGAAGGAGCAAGAATAAACACCCTTGCCAGAAAGACTCATTCTTTGTGTTATTTGGTATATTGCTGGTTACAAAACAGGGAAGACTTTGAGCTCATGACACCTACCATGGCTGCTTTTCAAAGAACTTGAAAGAAGCAGCAAGGGATCATAGGAAATCATGCTCGGTAAATGCCATTTGATGTGGTGAGTTCTTGCACCATCTTATGGTTAACTGAGACGTTCCTTTTGTGTAATATTGGGCTTGTACATCAGTCTTTACCACAGGATTCCATGGACAGATAAGGAAGCATTCCCCTCGGTGCCTTCTTAGGAAAACGTTGATGAAATTCCTGAAGCAGTAAAAGTACTGGAGTCTCTTCAAGCTCCCTCGATCCATATGGCCTACCAAGTACTTGCTGGAAATCACCCCAGAATAGCTAACCTGGGGACAGACTTTCTCAACTTCCACATGTGTGCCCCAAAGGCTCACAGCCCTTCATTTCTGCCTAAAGGAGGAGCAGAATGAGCTGTACAAGCTCTGGTCCATTTGCAGCAAACTCAGGTTGGCACCAAACCAAGGAATCACAGAACCACAGAATGATTTGGGTTGGAAGGAACCTTAAAGATCATCCAGTTCCAGCCCTCCCTGAGAGCTGGAGCCTGTGTCCTTTTCTAGCACTTGTATTGGACAGTTCAGCTCTGTTCATATCGTGTCACACCACATTCTAGGCATACATAAATTAGACTTAAAATACATGCCTGACCCATTTGTAGGAATTTCCATAGTGGTTTTGAGCAGCAGTGGGTGTGACAGAGCTGTGTGTGAGCACACTGGGCTAGGCATGTGGGCCAAAGCAGTAGCATTAGGAGGAGGAGGTGGTGGCTAATCCATAGCCCAAGGCAGCCTCAGCCTCAGGTGACAGAGCTGCACTTCAGGGCTCTTCCACGGAGTACCACTCAACCTCTTTTCCTTCTCTTCTGCTGGAATTCTCTTCATGACATGTACTTGAAAAATATGGTCAGCTTACTCTGGAGGAGGGAGGCACACTGAATGCCCTTTTCCAGGAGCTGAAGTTGTAAGAAACACTCCTTGATTCCCAATAAAACACTAATTTCCACTTAATCCTAAACACTAAAAAGAACAGAAGAAATTCTTCAAAGCTCTTCAGTTCCGGGAGCTTGAGAACTTAATCCCCTGCCTCGAAGAGACCATTGTGCAGCTCTTGACATCAAGGATGCCTGCATTCACATAGGTATCAGACAGACATGTAGCAAATACCTGAGTTTTTGTCTAGGGATTCAGTATTAAATGTCCAGTTCTTTAATTAGCAGCTCCAGGGCTGTTTAGGAGGCGAAGAGTAATACTGTCAAGGATGGAGCTGCTGTATCTTGGTAGTTGTCACCCAAAAGCCAAGTCCCAACAGGAAATCCTCTGTTCTCTCTGTTTATTCTGTCCTCTGTTCCAGATGTCAGGGATGTTAATCAGCTGGGAGGAGTTGCATCTGTTCCCATGCTAGCAACTGACATTTATAAGTCTAGTATTGAATTCTGATACAGACAGGACTGCAGTGCTAAAGAAACTATTTCTATACGATTCCACACCCTAGAAACAGTAGGAGTTTGCTCAATTTAGCTTGACCCACAGTCAACTTTTCCAACAGCTTTTTTCAAGAAGCATTTTTTCGTCAAGACTCATAGAACTCATGGTTTCTTTCATGGATGTTATCCATTAAGGAAAAAGATCACTGTCTGGTCAAACTGCAGGATGCTTGGGATGAAGGGGGTCTATAAAATCTATGGAGTAAACTATCAGAGATCATTAACAATCCTTGTGGGAGACAACAGATTAAAGTATTTTTATACCCCCAGTGCTGATGCAGACCTGTTTGTCTCTGAAACATCACGTGGAAGATTTGCAAGTGCAGAGTCTGCAGATTTGACAGGGATTGAATTTACCCCTTGCTGCTGGGTAGCACCACATCCTCTAGGATCAGCTGCCCCATGGATGCTTTCCAGTAACACCTTACCAGCCTCTGGTTAAGCAAATGAGGTGGAGCTCATCCCATTCCACGATGTGCAATGGTGGCCATGGGTATGAGCTGGTTTATTCTCTTTGCTGATCAATTCAAATTGTAGCATCCCTCACACAGACCCACAGTTTGATCGTGTCTAACAGTCCTCTTTCAATGCTGTGGGGCCTTGTATTAATCCCCCTGGTTTTCTCCCATAGCCATTGGTGTACAACCTCCCTTCAGCTCTGGTTGTGGGGTGACCTTTGCACTTTTAATTAATGTCAGCTGAACCTCCTGTGTAAATTCAGGATGCACCTTTCACACTGAAAAAGATGCATAGTTCAATTCTGAGGCAAGCTTAACCAGGTGCAATGCTTACATTTGCAATTTCCTTTCTATCTCTCAGACTTCTTTTCTGACAGGGATTTAAGCCCAATTCTTGCAAGCAATAGCTGCCCCTTGGGGAAATGCAGAGCAGCCACCTCCACTGTGTTCCATTTACAGCACCCACAAACAGGGTGCATTTGACTTTGCCTCTCATGGATTGCTAGACCTGGGCAAAGAGTATTTCAGCTGGGCTTTTTTCTGCAGAGGCTGGGGAAACTGAGTGGGTTTATTTTCTCTTAACTGAAGTGAATTAATTGTCCCTCAAACACCCCAGGATCAGGACAGTGTGGAGCTGTCCCATCACTTTTGTACCTGCCCACCATGAAGACACACTTGTGCAGAGTGACTGGTGAGGCCAATTTCACACTATACGTGATGTAGGTCAAGACACCCATTGGCATCATCATATACTCCTAAAACTTTGTTTGTGGGTGATTTGATAAGGATGGAGGGGCTTCAAAGAGATGCTGATCATAATTTCTGTAGAGCTCTGAGGGGATGCAGTGACACACAGCCTCAAACAGACCTGTCAGGGCTACAGAGATATGCAGGAACCACTTCAACATTTGCAAGGTGTTTGTGAAAGATGTGCAGTAAAAAAGTGTGATGCTGATAGCCACTGTCATGCTTCCTCCCTTAGAGGCAGATTCATTGAGAAGTAGGATGGGCATATCCACACCCCATGACATGGCAGAGTGTTTAGACCAGGAATACAAACACCACTGCTGTCAGAAGCAATTGTGAGATTGCTCCATGGCAGCTGGAGCAGAGTTCCAGCACCCACATACTGTGGAGGAAGATTAGGAGCATGTGCTCTGCTGGGGTCAATGAAACCCTGTCCTTCTGTTTGGTTCAGAGTAGATTTGCAATTTTGAAGTTTCTCAGGGTAACTCAACTGAGACTACCTAGTTTGCATGTAATTTCAGCACTCCAAATTACCATAAATTTGCAAGAAGTTGTTTTTGGGTTCATTAATAATGGATGGGTGGCTACACCATCACAGTGCTTGCTCTCAGCTTCCAAAAGGATCAGGGTGAGCTGCACTGAGGAAACTTCTTGGAGTACTTAAATGCTTGAGGTATGAAACTCTAATAAACCTCCAAAAAGCCAGGAAATTTGGAGTGAAGGCTGAAACTCCATACCTAGTGCACCCTACTGGGTCTTTGTATTTCAGAATATGTTACGTTTGTTCACTGAAATATCTCCAATATGGAACTCTTTAGGGTGGAGTTTCACCTTTAACTCTGAATTTCCTGGCATGTGTGAGTTTGAAAGTACATGCTTAACTTCTCCCCAGTGCTGTTTTTCATTTTTAATTTCCTTTCTCTTTTAAAGGAGAGACCCTGCTAGAAGGACCCCTACTAAAAAGGGACCCCACTGAAACCAAAATTAGAGGGTTTGGCCTAATTTGATCTTTCTGAAATTCTTCAGGAGAACTAGCTTCAGCATATTTTTTTCCTACCATTGTTTTAAAGACTCTTGTGGCCAATCCACCCCAGTGAAAAAGATCAATAAAATCCACACCTTGCAGACCAATTATTTTAGAAGGTACCCAGATGTTTGAGTAGTATATAAGAAACCTTGGAAATATAGAACGTCTCCTGTAAATTGCAGTTAAAGATCTGGTCATGGCCATTGATAGGGGTGAGCTGCTTGTTGTGAAAGGCACTATTTCCATGAATTCAGTCATTGCAGAAGCAGGCCATGTTTGCTGTTGACACTTGTTGGTTACATCAGTGATGGTAAAAGAGTGGAAACAGCAGTGGTTTGGAATAAGAGCAGTGGCAATTACCTGCAATGCTTTTAAAAATAATTTTGGCCCTAGATGTTGAAAAGATGTGTCATCGCTGATTTGTGTGAGGGCAGCTTCAGCAGGCTTGAGTTACAAGGCTTTGGAGAATAAAATTCTTTCTGCTGCCTCAAAATGCATCTTTGGAGCTACATTGCCGGTAGATAATACAGAATAAATTTGCTTCTCATTCTATAACCTTGTTGTGTCAATAAATTGTGGGCTTCACTGAGACGCTGTGGCAGTCAGTTTTCCCAGCTCAAGACTCTCTGGGTTTTTCAAATCACTCCCATCAGCTTTGCAAGGAAAATTTATCTTAGCAAGATGTCAACAGGGAAATTGGCAAAATACTGAATTTATGTGGCATTGGGCTTGTGAGTTCCTTTCAGGCTGGGTATGCTGGGAGTGTGGAGAGCCCCAGCCTCCCTTCCCTTCCCTTCCCTTCCCATCGCTGTGGCATTGTACATTTTGTGTGGATAACCCTGAAATTCAGAAGTTCTTGAGGATTTTCAACAACTTTAATTCATGCAAATGAAAATTCAAGTTGAAATCTGGGGGAAAGTCCTGCCACAGGGTCCTTTGTCACCCACCAGCAGCTCCATGCTGGGACGGGTACCCTGCAGCACCAGATAGGAGGAGCAATTCTCTGTGTCTTCTGCTAAGCTGAGTATCTCTCATTCCAACACATAAAAGCACTTTGTCACATCAGCAGGAGACGATATTCCTCTCCCTTCACCCTCTCCAGTATGGCCCCATCAACATCCTTGTGTTGTGTTTCCAGCCTCAACTTTGTAATACAGATCACAGCTGGTTGGTTTGAATTTCCCCTGAGTTACCCAGGATGCTGCTGAAAGCACAGGAAGAGCAGAAATGCTTTAATCAGTTAAATCAATCAAACAAAAAAAAAAGGTAGACTAGACCTTAAAATTTACCCTGAAACCTTTGCTACTCGCTGCGATGACGTCTTTGTCCTATTTCTTTAAGTGCAGGATTTTATTGGGACTTGGCAGAAGGGTGAAGTGAGGAAGACACGGGAGGGGGTTTGCTGAGTTAAAAAAGGAAAAAGAAAATGTCAGTGAGAAAATGGAAATACCCTGATGCTCTCCAGCCTAGTGCTGGAGCCAGTCTCTCTCTCTCTCTTGCAGGGAAGGGGCTCCTTTTCCATTAGCTTTCCATGGCCATATTTAATGGGTTTGCTCTGACACAGAGCCAAGAAAGGGCTTTGCTGTGTGATGCCGGGTCCTGCGTGTGTTCAGGCATCCACAGCTGCTCCCTAGCAAGGGCTGCCTTTTGACTACTGAGGTATTTTTTTATAGCCACAGAGGGCAACTATTAATAGATGAGATTTACCAAAACACAGAGCTACGCAGTGTGGTGTGGAGGGGAAGAGGGAAACCTGTGGGATTTATGTCAGGAAAATTCCACGTTGAAATTATGCTGGAAGACACAGTAAAAATGAATATGCCAAGAAGGGGATTTAATCTGTAACTTTGGGCCATGCCAGCATTTCTCCTCCATTAAGGATCTGCCCCACCACATGAAACATGTGCTGAATTATTTCTTCGGGATTAAACAGCACAAAGTGTACAGAGGATGAAGATAAGACACATAGACACAAAATATCAGCTTTTCTGAGATGTGACTAAATACCAAAAGGAAGCAGAGGCATTCCTGACCCTGGAGACATTTAATTTTGATCAGACATGGGATTAGGGGTAAAACGTGAAGAATTCCACAAGTGTGGATGGAGGGACCTGATCAGGACTTTGCCTCTCTGTTTATTGATTCATTTCTAATTTCCATGATGCAATGTAATGAGACTGGTAGCCCTGTCAGACTCACAAATTATATTTGCATATTGAAGACGACAGGTTTGGGAGCATTGAGCAGAGAGGAGTGAGATAATTAAAACTGCTTTTGAAGTCAGAACTCAGACATTGATTAAATATCATAAAATCCAGATGCTATCAATTAATAGACCCATCACTGTAATCATCTGCACATTTTTTGTGCACCTTCCAAAGGCACAATGGGGAGTTGCATTCCAGGCCAAAAAAAGATCCACTGACTATTGGGAGAGTGTGGGTATCAAAATCCCCTTTACACTTTGAAAAGCTTTTCTTTAAATTGCTTTGTGTTCCCTTAATTACTTAATTTGATTTTTTTTAATTGAAAAAGAGACAGGGAGAGATTAACTGGTCACAAATTTCAAGTAAATAAAGAGTGCTACCCTCATTTAGAGAATGTGGGTAGACACCAGAAAAGCCAGAGCTTAGTTTGATTCACGTGAGTGTGAGAGAGAATGGAAATATTTCCAAACTATCTGAACTGCTTAGGTTTGCACAACTGGCTGAGAACAATTACAAAACAACATTTTTCTGTGATCTCCTGTTTCCCATGAGCTTGATGATGCTCTATTCCTGTCCTCAATCCCTGAAAATGGATCTGGAGGCAAACACAGGCATGCCTGAGGAATAGTCATAATTGCATAAACTTATATTATTCAAAACACTGAAAAAGTTTGGGCTTGGCATTTCTGGTTAAGGGGTTTTATTTTGCCTTCATGCTGATTCCTCCCAAAATGTGAGGTGTCACACTTACTGCACTGAGAGCTGAGGATGTGCACTGGCTATTTGTAGTTGTTTCTCAGTTCCTTAGGGAACGATTCCTGCCATCTGTTCACTGCAGGTATAGACATGATTGAGAGAATTAAATCTTAAAAGTCTTTATAATTGCCGGGAAAAGGTAGATCCTTCCACTAGGATTTAGAGCACCAAGTTTAGAGCCCAAAAGCAGGAATCTAAATTCATTCACAGTTCACATCAGGCTCCCCCATCATGCTGCGTTCCTTAACAATCATTCCATATTTCCTATTTTTAAGTACATAATGTTGGTCCAAATGGATGTTCTGCTTTCTGCCTGGACTAAACTGCATATCCTGGGCGCTTTGAAGTCCACAGAAAGATTGAACTCCCAAAGACCTTGGTCTTTGGCTTCGATCTCACCATCCAGAGAACATGAGAGGCTGGGAGCCTCCCTGAGACGAAGGGTGATAGCTCAGAGCAAAGCTCCTATAGAACAGAACTGCACTGGAGTAAGCAGGAGAAATGTTCTGGATAAGGATTGATGGCAACAGTTCACAGCATTATAAAAATCACTTCCCTTTTGCCTCCAGCATTTTTACCACGACTGTGTCAGTGCCAAAACCCAGAACACACTCACTAATTCCTCCAGAATTGATCGGTCATGATAAACTTCCAAACACAGAGTAAAATACTTCCTTCAGACACATCAGAGTGTTTCTCCCAGTTTGCCTGGAGAAATCTGTGCCGTTTGATTTCCCTCCCTGCATCCAATTTGATTCAGAAAAGGGCTGCAAGTTCCTGGCTCCCTCCTGGTACACTCAGAATTCTTCTGACATTTACTTTTGGGGATAGATTTATACTCGTGTTTGTGCTATAAAATGTCCTATTTATAAAGGGTGATTAGACACTGGAATGGGCTGCCCAGGGAGGTGGTGGGGTTGCCATGCCTGGAGGTGTATAAGGAAAGACTGAAGGTGGAATTTAGGGCCGTGGTGTTGTTGACAAGGTGTTGCTCACTCATAGGATGGACTTAAAGACCTCAGAGGTCTTTTTAAACTTAATTGACTCTGTGATTATGTCTTAATTCAGGCTCAAACCTTCAACTGTTCTCATCTTGATCAGACACAAAGTTCTTTTTATATCCTCCTGGGAACAATACCTGAAGAATTTCTAGTTTTTGATTTATAAAACCATCATGGGGAGATAGTCTAATAGTGCTTGCAGGATGCCTTCTCTTCCCCCACAACTGAATGAGGCAGGATGTCAAGTTTTGCAAGTGCTTGGGCTTGCACAGAGTTGTGGAAGTGAGGGAATTCATAACAGTCCCACTCTGCCTATGACAGGGAGGTGCAAGACATCTCATGCTAACAAAGGTTGTGTAAGTATGGGTTTGTGTAATTTGGAATCTGTGTGCAGGGATAAAAATGACAATCTGCAGTTTTTGCTGGGCCCTTTGCAGAGTTGGTTTTGTAGCCAAATCAAGATCTTAAGTGCTGTAGAAGTGGTTAGTGACACATCACCGATAAATTACAGGAGCAAACCGGAGCAAAAGCTGATGTGTGGCTGAACAAGTAAATGGAGTGCAAATTTGTGGGGAAGTTAAACTGCGTGGCCTGTCCATAGCAGTCATGATCAGGACAAAAGTTGCTCAAGAAGTTTGCCAAAAAGGAAAATTAGAGTTTTCCCCCTCTTGTGCTATCATTTGACAGTGGAGAACAGATCTTTGCATTCTCACAGCCCTCTGCAAGAGGTCTGGGTTTGATTCACGTGGATCCAGAGGCTTGTGGTGCCAAAACAGGCAATTTCTGTACTCGTGTCTGAAGGCCAAATATATGGGTATGATTTCCTATAGTTTACAGTTACATGCTGGATCAGAGCTGTGCGTTTCATAAGCTGCCAGTCCAATTTAGCAGGGTCTGGGGAAATGTGTCCCCCAGGGAACACTTACAATCAGCCTTGTGTTTTGGGCTGATAGTGCCTGTTTTCTGGTACACACGTTAGCAGATCCATATGTGAGGAAATCCAAACGTCCTTCCATCCAACTCCTGACCTGGGCACTGGCTCAGGCTGCTGCCCACTGCTGATTTTCTGCTGGCTGCTTCCTCCAGTTCAGGAACTGTCCACTCTGGGAAGCACAAATGCACACCAGGGATCTGTGCAGGAACTGTGGGTCCTGCACTGGTTTAAAAAACAAAAATTCTGAAAGTTCTTAAGTGTTTGGAAAAGGCTCATTTACATCTTTCCTCCTGCTCAGCAGAGAGAAATGAGGGGCAGGAATTCAATGTCAAGGAGTTCATTATGTTTGTGGTGTCTGTTACAGACGCTGTTGGCATGTTTTGCTTCCCAGCAGTCTCCTTGACAAAGGTATGATCTACTACATCTCTCTCCTGCTCTTTTATTCATTTCTTTCTGTTTTCCTAGAGAGCAAGAGTGGAAATTAAAAAAATTAAAAAAAAAAATAAGTTGGCTTTAGGAAGTACATTGTCCGCAATATTTTCTTTTTGCAACTCTGAACTATTTTCACTGCAGGTGTGTTGTTGTTTCTGCCAGATCACCTGGCAATTGATTGTGGATTCTGGGAACTTCAAAGCTAAATGTTCTCATGTAAAATTTCTGTTTCAGCGACTGACATTTTCTATTTCCTTGTAATCTCATCGTGGCTGGGAAAGAACAAGAGTAACCAGCTTTTGTAAATCTCATAATATTTAGTAGTCCTTTGCATCTGACTATTTAATTTTTTCTTTTCCTTAAAAATGTGTTCAAGACTTCAGAACTGAAGATAAAGATTTATTGTTATGATCCATCAATATCCCCTGAAAAAACTCCCTAGAAACCAAATAGAGAGAAATATAATTCCTTTGTTGCGACAGAGATAAAAAGTCTCCTGAGCCTTGAAAATGTGAGGCTTCTCTTGCAGGACACCTGGTTTCCTTGAACTGAAGTTTCCATCACCAGACTGTGTTCTTTGTGAACTCACTTGAATGTCTCCTACACTTTTCTGCATAAGATAAAATAAGAGGAAATTTCAAGCAGTCTCATTTGAATAAGATTTTCATTTCTTTCTCACGAAAGAGGAAGATTGGGATTGTCCTAACCACTGAGGGTCTTCCCACTGCAGCAGGACCTGCTTCATGCACAACCCTGCCAGGAGGTTAACAAAGGAGATTTGGAAGTCCATGAGTTGTAAAAATGAAAACAGAAAAGAAGCGGCATCTCCAAAGCAAAAGGGATGTTTTGCAAGCTGCATATTTGGAGTGGTTATTTTGGCCCATCAACTCCAGAAGGATCTGCAATAAACATGCTCAGTCCTTCGTGATTTTATGTGATTTTATTTTATTTTTTATGTTGGTGTCAGCCTGATTCCAAGTCGCTCTTCATTCCAATCTCAATGTATATCTCCCTTTGTGGCACGGGGTTTATGTGCAGGGAGGATTAGTGTCAAAAAAGTGGGATGAAAGGAGCAAAGAATTTGATCTTGTTCTTTTTTCACCCTGCATTTTTTGCTGTGTGGTAATTAGGGAAGATGCTGAAGGAGCAGCCCCTTAAAGTGCCAGCAGCACTGGCAGGGACAGTGCCACGTGTCCCCTCCTGCAGGAGCAGTATTTGCGCCATGAGCAACCCCATGGCCACAGTGCCCCCAACCCAGACCTGTGTGCTGCTTCCCAAAATTCCTAAATATTCAAATATGTGAAAAAAATCCTAAAAATCCACATATGTCACCTACAGAGCCTACCCAGGATCCTGACCCATTCCACCTACAAAAGGTTGCTACTGCAAGGGCAGAGGGCACAGGGAGCCCAGGACAGAGCTGTGTTCATGGGGTACTTGCATGCTTTCCTGCACTCTACAGAGAGGACAGAAAGCATTTCTCAGTGTTCCATAAGTGCCAAACCAAAGTCACTCCAACTGTGCCTCCCACGGGTCCCACCAGCAAGGCAGATGCTTGGGCAGGCTGCAGATGTGATCTCAAGCCTCACCCAGGATGGAGATGAGGAAGGCAGGCTACAGTTGAGTGTTAGTACTAGAATTTTTTAGAAAATTTTAATATAGAAGTTGCTCTGAGTTAGTCTCATAGTTAAAGAAAAATCTGTCTTAAAGTCACAAGTTTCCTTTAGATCTCCAATTTACAGAGGTTCTACCTAACTCTTGCCCCTGTTCAGTGGGGCAGGCTGCATTCCTGATCTCCGGTGTTTTAATAAAAGAATCAGGTTGATTGAAACCAAAATGTTCCTTACATGAGCTGTTGTGCAGTGCTGTTGTGCCAATATCTGTTGGTTGTTCTTGAAAGCTTTGGGTTGAGAGGTGGTAGATGCCAAATATGAGAACAGTGGCTGCTCCCTCATTGAAAGCAGGGCCTGGTTCCACAAGAATGAAGTTAATGTGCTGCCTTGGTTTCAGGAATGGTGAAATTGGGGGATTTGGGAAGGACCAGCTCATTGTAGGGAGCGCTGATGTTCCATCTGTGGAGCACCAGACCTTCAGGACATTTTTGGAGATTGTAAAATACAAGCCAAAGATTGTAAAATATGAGTGAAGGCTCATAAAGTATGATTAGTGGCCACCAGCAGAAAATGTCAAGTATCTGCAACACAGGACACCACTTATTTAAAAGAAAGATGATCCATATTATCAGAGAATGCCGGCTCAAGGGATAGAGGAGCTAATCCTTGCTGTCAGTTTTCCCATTCAGAAGACAAGGAAAAATATTCTGTTTGCCTATTTCATGACTTCTTTACTCGTGGTAAAATTTCTTGAGAGGAGGCCCAGCACAAGGGGTTTTGTCCTGCTTCAGCATCACTTCAGCGGGTGGATGGGGTTTGGAGCAATGCAGGGCTGGTGTCAGGGCTTTGACCAGAATGGAATTTCTCTCTTCATGTTTAGGAAGCTTTCTGAGGCCCAGAGGGGAAGCAGTGTGCAAGTGCCAAGCAGCACAACTGAGAGTTAAACTAGCCTGAAATTTATACACCTTCCTCTATGGGTTTAAATTCTCCTGTGTACGTGAATGAGGTTGGCTGCAGCAAAAAGAGGTTTTCATGAAGTGGCAAAGGAAATCTGTTTTAACAGAACAGGTTCCTGAAAATATCCTTACACTACTTCTCTCTTTATGGTTTGACTTTTCTCCTTGTTACAATGGCTCAGGCTGGAGAGTCTGGAAAAACATCAGGGTAACCAGGGCAGAGGGAATATCAGATGGAGATGAGGAATAGATAAGAGGCAAATTACAGTACATTTCTCATGGGTCATTTGTCTCTAGTCTTGAAAAGAAGAGAAAAAAAAATCCCAAAGTTGTAAAAGAAAGAAAAAGAGTCAATGAAAACAAATAAACCTGCCAGTGTTGCTGATTTCAAAGGCCTGTGAAATGTGCATATATGCTTCATAGTGCTCTGCTGTTTTAAATGAAATGTTCCATCCTTTAATCCTACTCACTGTCTCAGAAGTTAATTGTACAGTAAGATCACAATTCTCTCTGCCAAGGCTTTCCCTTTGTTTTCTTTTTATATTTTCCTCCCTGTAAGCTGGCCAGCCAGAGTATCTTTTCCTAGTTCAGTGCAGTTTGTTGTTTTCTGTAGTATATTATGGAGTTCTGTGTAGCTTAATAATTTGTTATGGTCATGCAAGGAAATGGGCTCTTCAGTTCTTGCTGCTTGAGGGAACTCAAAAGTTGCTCCACTCTTGGATGTAGACCTTGCAAAAGGTGGAGCCTCAGTGATCAGATATTTACGGTCTGTAGCACTGCATCTCCTTCTAAAGCTATGCAAAGGTTATCTAAAGGTGGGGTGTAAGAACTGGGCAGTAAAATCTGGAAGGATAAAGAGAGAGAAGGAACATATAATATTAGATACATGAAGAGCCATCCCAAGTTTTTGCCCAGAGCTCAGACAGAACATGTTAGACATTTGAAAATTTTTGCATCATCTTTTTCCCTGAGCCTCTGCTCTTTCTTATCCTGGCCAGAACAGGCAGCAGAAGTGCCGGGGGGAAAAAAAAGAGAGAAAAAAAATCTGTTTTCACTGTATTTCTGAATCTGAGCCCAGGTTTGTGAAGGATTTGGCAAGGATTTACAAACCTTTGAGAGAATCCGTGTGGAGATCTAAGGAAACCCGCCTCCCTCCTTTAAAAAGCAAGTTGCCTTGGCCAGAAATTGGGCAAAAATTGGTTGTTCCAACTGATGTTTCCTTTGAGATTTTGGATTTGAACCTGAAACTGCACTTTGAGAATCAAATTTTGCTCTAACTCTAGATTTACACTGGAGCAAATACATCACAGTCAGTGCTGATATTTGTGTGCAGCCCAGTGCGAGCAGAGGCTGGCTCTGAGTGCAGGCTCACATGAACAAACCAAGAGAGGACCCAGCACAAAGTCTGGAGTAGTCCAGGCACCAAATTTATTCCAGGCTGTTGCTGTGGTTCAGCCTGTTAAGTAGATCCTGCATTAACCACCTCCAGGAGTTAAGTGATTGCATGAAATAAAGCTGTACCATTTATTGAAAGTCTTTTCTGAGGTCAGGGAGGGCTGGGCAGGGATGCACCCTTAGTGTTCTAAGATTATGTTACTGATTAACAGCAAATAATTTCCTTTATGTATTGGGTGGTTTTTTTCCTCTCAGTCCTATGGATTTATTGTTACAGTAGAAATTTGTGTGTTTCTAGGACTGTCCTGCTGGAAAGCCTGGGGTTCAAAGCAAATGGAATGAAATTGATAACCTGACAGTAGTAAAAATTCTCTACTTTCAAGCAAGGAGGTGCTCTCAGACTCTGTTGCAGGATAAAGAAAAACCAGACCCAAAGGATTCCCATATTTTGTGCAGTAAAGTTCTTATTTTCTTTCTATATTTTTTAATGTATTTGTTTAATTGGGTGAGTACAGCCCGAGTCACTATTCTAGTGGTAGAATTAATTCAGTTTGGAAAAGGGAAACTTGGGATCAATGAACACCCAGAGTTTAATAGCCACATTGGCTTTTATTTTGCATTATTTTTTTGTTTAGGGGTCGGTCTTAACTGTAAAACCTGTCAGTGATGTAAAAACCCCAGGTCCAGGTTTAGCAGGCTCACCTGAATGCATTAAGAGTATCACAGAGTGACACAGAGTTCAGCAGGGGCTACAAACCTATCCAAGGAGCTGGATTTACGTTTGAAGAATTATCCTAAGTGGCTTTTCTTGGATCCTTATCGTTATTATATTTTTTTGCCAAAACATTTCTTCTCTCTTGTAACGGAAGATCAGATTTGGGGCCTGCAGAGGACATTTTGCTACAGCAGATAAACCGAAATTCTTTCAGAGCTGCCAAGCCTGCATGTGCTGACAGTGCTTTGCAATTTATGCTTGTGGACATGACCTAGCAACTGCCCGAGTTGGATGTGGCTGGAATTACAGTTGCACACTTGGATTTCAGTGTGAACACAGGCAGTGATCTGGATCTAAACCGGGACCTGAAGCCTCTCACTTGTAGTATTGTGGTTCTGCTCTGTTTCAGGCTCTGTCCCAATCACTGAAAGATTTATACCTTTATCAATAAATTATCATGACTTTTACTACATTTACACCAGTGTCTTAAATTAACACTAAACTCAGTGTAGATGAGCCACGCTTCCTGCTGCACATGATTTATGGCAATCCGTCTGAAATGAGGAGCAAAATTAAATTTGCCAGCAAAGGCAAATCTTTAACATCAGGTCAGACACAAATTTTATTGCATGTCCACTGCTAAAGAGGGTTGGTAGATCATCTTTTTTTATACAGGGTTTTTATAGACCTGTAACACTTCAGGCTTAAAAAAAAAAATTAGAAATATTTCACAGGTCTGAAATCTCTCCTGTGTCTTTGTGTCAGGTTGGAGGTGACAGACAGGACAAACGTAGCAGTTACATGGCACTGATAAACTCTCAGCTTGAGGGCTGTGTCCCCTTTTGATGACCTGCCTTTGGGAAAGATGTGGAGAGTGCAGATAAGAGCATCAGAAACAAGCAGAGGTCTTAAAAGCAGTGAGAAAGGCTGAGGAAATAAGATGGTTTTAGCCTAAAAATGAAATGATGTACAGGAGATATAGTAGGCTTTCAAATAAGTAATAGGTTTGGTAAAGCAGAAGGGAGCCCAATCTCCCTGTCAGGGGTTGAATGGTACAAATACTCCTCTAATAGAGCAAAAAGTATTTAGGCTGACCTTTAGAAAAAACCCAGCTTTCTGACTATAAAGGAATTGAAACAAGGGCTGCAGGTTACTGGGACAGTGACATAGTGTCCGTCATGCGTGGTTTTAAGGGAACTAAATAAAAATTTGCTTGGTGACACAGGAAGATGCCTTAGCTCCGGGGTGAAGGGCTGGCAGCCGTGGACTCTGGACATCCTTTCCAGACTCGCTTTTCTGTGACCCTACGACAGAGGGCAAAAGGCAGCTCTCACACTGGCATCAACACTGCCTCTCCAAAAGGGCAGTTAGCTGTCTAATCACCCAGGACTGAGAAATCACAAGAGGAAAAGATAAATTACAGCTGTGCACATCTGCCAAATGGCCCCATTTCAAGGTCAGCTTTCAGTGCAGTTGCAGTCGTGGCTCTTGCCACTATCTTCAGGAAGAATATCCAGTATCTCAAAACTGTTCTTGCTCTTCTCTGCAGATACTGAGAATCTCTAGGTGTACACTGCACCCTGGAACCTGGGGCACTCTGTGTGGGCTGGACAACCAGGACAGACACGTGCTGGGTGCCTGGGCACGCACTGACTGCTGTGGTCACTGCTGCTCCCTGCACCCTGGGGCCAGGATGAGACCTGGAGGACACAGGGAACACTACTGAGACCTGTCAGCCACACCATGCTGGGAATCACACCAGGATCTGTCACAGGCTGATGGAGAGTGTTCCAGGCTGTCCAAAAAAAAAAAAAAAAGCTTTCTCTTTGTCTAAATCATGTGCCATGGTTTAGGCTGGGCTGACACTTCTGAGGAGTCTTGGGAAGAAGAGGGATTCCTTGGGGCCCTGTGATTCCAGCAGATTTACCCTGCCCTGTCGTGTGCTGAACCCAGTAGGTAAAGGATAGGACACTGTGTGTCAATATTGAAAATTGAGATATTTTGAGGCTGATTTCCTAATTCAGGAGCTGTTGGTTTTTGGCTGTTGTTGGTTGGGGTTTTTTTAAGGATGAAATGTAGTGCTTCTGTTCCTAACAAACTCACCAGGCAGTTGCAAACCATACTCCATAGTGAGCAGATAGCAAAGGTCCTACTCTGTGTTGGATGGGTTCTTACAAATAATCTCTTAAGTACCCTGTTTGTTTTCTTGTTGTAAAGTGACACTTGTCTTTGAAGGAAAAAACAAAACAAAACAAAACAAAGGCAAATAGAGAATAACTGGGAGCAAAGAGTAGGAAATTTCCTAACAATAAGGTCTGGAAAACTCTGTGTTCCTTGCAAAAACAACCAGGAGTGCAAGAGGCTGCTGCCCAGCCACATCAGGGGAACTTGGGGAAACCACTCTCTGACCTAGAAGAAAAGAAAAGGAGGAAGAGTTGCCAACCCCCAACAAAACTGATCAACTCTAGTCACCAAAACCAGGTTTAATATGCTTAAATCTGGTATCAGCTGAGTTTAAGAGGCATTGCCAAATGTGTTTGTGGCTCAGCACAGGGGTTTGTGGTTTGGATGTGGAGCTGTGGTCCAGCAAAGGGAGCTCCTCACAGTGGCTCCCACAGGCAGGTGGGGCTGGTGGCCAAGGGCTTCACCTCATCGCCTGGGGACAAGTCACAGCCCAAATGGACAGGAAATGGGTTTGACAGATGAGACAGGCGTGGGGATAATGGCTGGGTGACTGATGGGGTGGGCTGTGTGATGGGTAGGGCTGCTGAGGGACAATGCTGGGTGAGCTAAAAACTCCATTAGACTGAAACTGGAGCACTGCATGGGATCCACATCCCTGACTGAGGGCTGGGGTTCACTGGATAATGGCGAGCTGCTGCTCAGAACAGTTTCAGAGGGCTCTTTGCACTGCAGCAGAGGGAAAAAGAAAACAAAAAACTGCATTGAACAAATAAGTCGATGAAAAGATCTGGGTGGGAATGTGAGCATTGCCTGATATGATTTGGTGTCCCAAATGGCCTTAAACAGCCCATAGAATTTCTATGTCTAAAACAGATTCCAGCAAAGGAGACCTTTTATGATGCACTAATAAGCTCATTAGGCTTTCTCCAGCAAGGCATGCTCACAGCATCGTATGTTTTTTCCATTACAGGAATTACACGTGTTTTGTTGTGCTTTGGGTTTTGTTTTGTTTTCCACATAGACTTGCCCTGACAGTTCCCCCATTCAGGTTTATATTGGAGGTACCATCTCAAGCCAATGAATTTTATGAAATATGTTGCTGGCACTCACAGAGAGATGCATAAAGGAAATATTCTAATGACAGTTGGAAAGACTTTGATCCCTTTCCAAGACTGCACTCATGTCTTTGAAATGTGAGTTTGGCAGAGCTGGAAAGGCTGGGCTCTTTGGCTCTCTCTGGCACGAGCCCATGTGACAGACATAATGTCCTCTGTCAGGGGACCCACATAACCTTGAGAAGTGTAAGCAGTGCTCGCAGATTGCGCTGGGTCAGATAGTCTGGGCTGATAACGAAGCAGGGGGGAGTCAGCCTAGTCCAAAGCAATAACTGAAAGCTGTTTTGACCTGGTAACTGTTGGGTCTGCTGCCTGCGGCTACGGAGTTGGACATGAACTGCAAAAGTAGTTAATTTATGCCTCCTTGAGTGTAGGAATGTGGCGATGATGGATAGGGATGGGAGGTTATTAGAAACATGGGGAGGAAGGAGAGGAAGGAATTCCAGCTTGTGTTTTTATCTCTTACACACGCACACACTGGTTCCTCACATTCTCTTGTCTGCCTCATGTGTGTTCAGTGTCCAAATCCTCACTGCCACACTCACATCTCTGCTCCTGCATGCTCACACAGCACACACTCACACACTTCCCAGGGCTCTGCCTGAGCTCAGGGCTAGGGCATGTTTACGTGCTGGGGATTGCTGGCTGTTTCCATGAAGGAGTTTGCATTTATTGCCTTCCAAGCATGATCCACTTACACCTACACCCGGGCAGATCCTTTGCTAAAAATCCTCTTGGCATTCTGATCTTCTACCATTGAATACATTCTGCTCACTCACAGCTTTCCCCTGGCTAACAGAGAAAAGTGGTCAGAGAAATATCAGAAACTCAAGTCCAAAGGACTTAGTAGGATGGATTTACATAAGGCATGAGTCCAGTCTCAGTGAAGCATTGCCATCACTAGCCAATTAGTTAAATGCTGTCTGCTCTGGATGTTTTTTGCAGTAATAATCCATGTAGCCCTGGAAGTTGGAGCACGTGGGCTGTATGGAAGAGAAAGAGCAACTGTGGCCATGCACTGAGGAAATAAATGGGGATTGGGTTGTGTAAACGATAAGCAAAGAGACAGCTGAGAATAAAGAAATATTAGTTTAGATTATTTGAAACCATGAGTGAAGAAGAAGGATAAAAATGGTAATCTCAGGAGGGGAGTTGGATTATGGTCACTCCTACAGGGATTTGCATGTGCATAAAGCATCTGCATCCAGAGCAAACAGCACCATCAGTCCAGGCAGCAGGATCTTCCTTCTCACTGGGATACCAACACATAAACATTCTTCTAGTCAGACTAGGGGCTTCTGTTTCTGCCCCTCTTCTTGCACAAAACATCGCATCACTCCCACATTGTCTCTTACACTTTTGCTCGCTGTCAGTGATGCTGCCATAGGTGCAGGCACACACTGTCCCCTCCACATGGTCACACCCCCTGTCACACATTCCCTCAATGCTCTCACACTGAGAATATTTGGAAGTGCACATCAGTTCTCACATGTAATTTCAAGCTATTGCTCATGGATGTGTCTCTGTAGGAGCCCATGCTGGGAAAAGATGTTTTCTAAGGCACAAAGAAGATCCTGGGAGTAGATTGAGCAGAGCCTCAGAGCACTGTGCCAATCCAGGCAGGACAAGCTTGAGGAGCTAAGGGGAAGGTCTGTATATTTTCCATGGATGTGTTGAGAACACTGGAGAGATGAGAAATGTGTAAAGGGTCACAGTGCTGACCTGTCCTTTAGGATGTCATCCCCATTTGATTGGAAGATAAACACTGTACGGAACGGAAACATCCCCTTCCACTGGTGTCCCCAAAGAGCACATCTTCCTCCATGAGTCAGCCAGGGCCTGGGGACACCCAGCCATGATCTATTTTGGAGGCAATGACTTCAGCAAGTGGCAGGGGAAGCTATTGTGGAAATATGAATGTGTTTTCCATTTGGGAGTCCTCCGGGGAAGGACAAAAAGATCTTGGTGCTGAGCCAGCTCCCCCATTTTTTTCTTCACCCTTCTGGGAGCAAAAGCCTTGCAAAGTATGCAGGGAACCCTTCTCAGAGCTTGTGGGGGTGTGTGGTTTGGGAGAGCTATGTAAGCCTTACACACATCCATGCACACTCACAAAGGGGGACTCCAGGAAGCAGGAATCAGCCTGCTCATGGCCATGGTGGTGTCTGATCCTTACAGCCTTTGAACCGTGCTTGGCTCATCTGGGTCAGAATGCCAATGTGATCCCTCTCTCTAGGGTCTCCACCTGTCAAGGGAAGATACTACAACATAATCCCCTTCTAGTTTTTCTCCTATCACAACACTTCATATCAAAAGCCAGTGTGAGCTGGAAACAGAGAACCAATGGGTTTAATCTTACATTTTGTTTTCTCCAGTTTTACTATGAGTTGGGGCAGTGCAAGCAGTGTGGCACCATAGTATGTGCACTGGCAAGTAGCTCCTGTATTCCAGTATTAAATCTACTCATTTAAAGGAGCAAAAAGTACCTCCAACAGCCATCAAGTTTAAGGGATTGGCTTAGCTTGCCTGCAAACAGATTGCTCTGTGATTTCCAGGCATCCCAAAAGCTAAGGAGAAATGCTGCTCACCCTGGGAGGACCTGAGAAGCCTTAGGAATTTATGTCATGGTATGGTACCACTGCTGGGGAGAGCTCATGCAAGGAAACCTCTTGGCACAGCTTTGCCTGTTGGGAACAGCAATTCCCAACCAGCTGTGGGATGTCAGGGTAAGGCCATATGGGTTTCAGCACCAGTGACTGCCACTGGTGCTAAAGGAGTGGCTCTGTGAGCTGGTGTCTATTGTGGTGCCAGCCTGAGGATGTGAAACTTGTTCTTATGAAAAAAAATTAGAGGTAACAACAACAAACAGCTTAGAGGAAATGTGCAAGCTAACTGCTGGTGTAAAAAGATTTACTGACCATAATACTTGGTTAATTACATTCATAATAAATAGATTCCTATACTTATCTGAGAATGTGGACAGCTTTATGTATTTACCTTGGATTTTGTGGCCTTAGTTAATCAATGGTCTGAAGTTTTAGATGAGATTCACTACATGAAAGCAAAGTAATCAAAGTTTGGGAGAGGGTTATTAAAACATTTCAGGTGATTGATATGCAGGGTATTATAAGCCCTTTGCCTGGATTGCAGCACTTCTTCAGTGTTCTGTTGCTTTTGTGTCACCTTTAGGAAAAAAATGCTTTTCTTTTTCTACAGGGCATACTTGGATGTCAATGAACTTAAGAACATACTCAAACTGGATGGATCCACACACCTCAACATCTTTTTTGCCAATTCCTCTGAGGAAGAGCTGGCTGGAGTGGCAACTTGGCCCTGGGACAAAGAAGCCTTGATGCATCTAGGTGAGTGATAAAGATGTTTCTTCTTTGCAAAGCATTCTTTTGAGGCACTAAGAAGGAAAGACAAATATGCGTTAAGCTCTGTTCTGATTTCTTATCATTCCTCTTATATATAGTCAGGGGAAAAAAAGTATTTCATGATTCCCAGATACTGGCTCACAACCAGGAAAATATTAGGTTATAAACCCAAAGCATATTATGGTATTTGTAGATGATGTCAAGCTGAAAGTATTTCACCTTTTCAGTGAAGCTACTTTACAGGGCATTCACTCCATGGGAGCAGTTTGCAGAAGGCTGGGGGATAGGTGTGGGGATGAGAGAGAGGTGAATCTTTAACCTTAGCCTGTTACATTCTGATCCTTAGTTCATTAGCAAGTAATCAATTAGCTCACAGACTGTAGCTAAAATCTGCTGCTATTTTTCTCTACCAGTGTGCAAAAGAGCAAACAGCTGAGGGATTGTATTTCTAATGTTCACTTGAGTGGAACTGGAAGGAGTTCACTACCCTGCAGATTGCCTGGTGTGTTTCATAACCAGGTTGCTGCTGGAACCTGGGGATCCAGACAAAGCTCTGCAGCCTCCCAAATGACTCACTGCCACCTGCAGTGCCACTGGACCTGTGCTCCCTGCAAAACGTCAGAGGAGCTTCAAAAGATTCAGAAGGCACTGACTGAGTCAGTGTGAGCTTCTTCTAACTTCACAAACCTCCCTCCAGCTGCAAACCTGGTCTGGTCATCTCCTCTGAGCAGGAGGTCACATAGGTTTTTCAGATATTTCACCAGTTCATCCAGACTCTCCTAGGCTGGAAGTGAAGTCCAGTTTAAGCCAAGTTAAATCTGTGATAGACAGTTTCAGCCAGTTTTTTTATTACCCAACCCCATGTTGAGCTAAATAAAAAAGATATGGTGACTATAAACCTATATGAGGAGAACAAGCAGCGTTTATTATCCTAAAACATACAATGGAAGTCGAACTGTGTGGAATAGCCATTAGTCAGGGGGGCTTTTCCAAGGACAAAAATACCCCAAAGATGGGATGTAACCATGTCTTTATGCCTGTTTCTGCAGCAGAGAGAGGCTCCGTGGTCAGACCAAGCAGTTGGCACTGGCTGCCCTCCTTCAGTTTATTAAATGTTTTATTACAACATCCAGCTCTGCAGCTGCTCTGGAAGAAGTGTGAGCAAACTTCCCTTCCCAAGGAGCAGCATTTACACACTGACACTCCTGCTGAGCTCAGCTGGAACTGAAACCACTTCCACCCTGGCTTGCCTGCAGCCTCATCTCTGGGGCTCCTACTGGGAGTGCCCACTGCAGAAGGCTCCTGTAAATGCCCAGCAGTGACCATGCCCCAAGACAGCATCTGGCAAAAACAAAGATAGCTCTTAACCCCAGCCTTGACCAGCACCCACAGTGACGGGGTTTCTATCACTTTGGGATGACAACCAGCGTGGATTGCTGGTTGTGGGTTTGATCCTTGTGTGGGCCTTTTGCTGAAGAGTTGGACTTGATGATTCTTGTGTGACCCTTCCCAGCCCAGAAGGGTCAGATATTCTGTGAAACATTAGCCCCAGTGTCACTGCACAAGTGGGATATGGCTGCAATGTAGCTGCTCCTTCCCTAAATGAGGATTTTCACAGCTTCCCTTGGTGTTGCCATGGGAGGGAGCAGAGAACAAGGGGAGGGCTCCAGAGTGCCAAGAAGAACCTTCTGCAAGAGGGCTGGGGCTCGCCCAAAGCCCTGATGAGTTCTTCTGTCACTTCGTTAAGCTAATTGTCAGCATCATGCCTGAGCAAAACAATTTAAATTCAGCTCCTACAGAGCATTGACAGAGTTCATTGACCAAAAAAAAGATCTCACAAGGAAAAAATAGACATTGGACAGCAGATTAAATTTTACTTGCTAGGAGGAAAAAAAAAAAAAGTAAAAAATAAATAAATAATGCTCATAATTTCCTGTCATAATAGCCCTCCCAGACCTGTGCTTGGTTTGTAAGAATTCATCTTTAATCTTTTTTACTCTCTTCTATAAATTCAATATGTACTTAATAAAAAATATGAAATATGTCCTGTGGTGCAGATCTAAAGGCTGGGATAGAGATTGTCTGGGTGAGGGAGTTTATCTTTTCTGTAAAACTGCAATTGATTTAGATTCTTGACAGCTATAAAAAATATAAATTTTCAACAAAGGCAAAAATAAAATCGCCCTCTCCAGCTGCCTCGGGGCTCTCCAATGCCAGAACAATTTAACCAGCCTTTACTTGAGGCACATCCTGCTGAGGAATTTCACCAATATTTCTGCCACTGGAAAAAAAAAAAAAAAAAAAAAAAAAAAAAAAAAACAACAAACCCAAAAAAAATCCTCTGGAATTCTTTTTGGGATAGAGAACCCCAAAAAATACGTCAGGGTACTCTCTGTGTATAAATGGCTCCACCTGGGTAGAGACCAAGCACCAGAGGAATCAGAGCTTGTATTGTGTAGAAGGGGAGAGAGAGAAATCATGGGTTTATTGTTGAGATGCATGCTGGTAGGTCTGTATATAATTAATTGGGAATGTGGGGAACTGGTGTGAGGAACAGTTCAGTGCTACGTGTGGCATAGGAGACAAGATGCTGCAGTGTGGCAGATTTTATTTATTCTTTTGTGTACATATTTACGTTTTCTGTTCTCTTCTTTTAAATAGTTTTTATCGATTTGTACCTGCCCATGGGACTCCTCTCCACCCTGTGCACATTTTCACATGTGTCCCTGCTCAGAGGGAAGATTTTTTTCTCCGGATATTTTGTGCATGTGTCCCTGCAGGACGTTCACAGTGCTCCTTCAGCACTGACACAGCTTCAACTGAAGTGTTACATGTTGTGTTTTGGATATTGTTCTTAGAGGAAAACCTGAGGTAATGGGGAAAATCAAAGCAGAACCACAGTCAGGGAGGTCTAGGAAAAAGGTTGAGCTCCAGGGAAAGACTGAAGGGATTACAGTGATTCAGGCTGAAGGGAAAGAGCCTGAAGTGGGGATGATGACAATCTCATAAAAGTTGATGAAAGGGGAGGAGAATCTTCTGTTCTTCATATCCGTGTGAGGAAGGACTTGAAGTCATGAACTTAAATTGCTGAAAATCAATTCAGATTAGATGTGAGTTAAATCCTTGCAGCTGTAGGGATGCTGAGTGCTGACATTGATTGCTGGGGCAGTCATGTCATCAGGGGTTGTGAAGAGGCAACAGGCCAGAGTGTGTGAGGGATGGTACAGACCTAATTGGCTTGAGAGTGGAATTTAGAGGACTTCTTAAGAACTTCATGGTCTCATTTTCCTCTAATTTCATGGTTTTTACAACCAAGTCCCTAGGCAGATGAGGATGAAGGGTCTATGGTGCATCAGAACCCAGTGATCTCATCTTCCCTGTGCTACAACCACTGATAAAGTTCCTGCTGCCAAAACCTTTTCTCTCCTCATTGTCACTAAATTATTAGAGTACCATGTCCAAGATCTATATTCCCACTATAACTTTTACAAAGCAGTCTCCTCTTCTCATGGTAAGCAGGACACAAAAAGGGTATTAAATATAGGGCTTAGAAAAGTTAGATCAACAAGCTAAATAATGAAAACATCAATCATATTTTAAATACAAAGGTACATCTAACTGAGCTAAAAATATAGTTCATATTATTAATTCAATGTACTGCAAATCCTCACTAATTTGCCATTTGCTTATTTGCACATCCCTTAATTCATACAACAGAAAACACCGTTAGTTTTCTTTGCAAAAAACATTTAATAACCACATAGTTCTTTCAGGGTTATCACATTCCAGGATTTCATATTTTTTTGACACTTTAGACTTAATGCATATTCATTAGTGGACTGTGCAGTTCAGATCAAGCCAGGCTTGTCTGAATACATGAACAGTGTGTTTCTGACAGTTACTTCAAAGCTGCCTCCAAGACACCCTGAAAAAAACTGCTCCAGCCTTGGATGTGCACACTTTGCTTTGCCCAGCTCTTAATTTGCAAGTATTGGTGGAGTATTCTGCAATTCTCAGGGTGTTTCAGAAGTTAATAGGCTTTTCTCACATCTTTACCCTGGGGAATATTATACAGAGTGTTCCAGGTGTGTTTTGTTTGACTCTTGATGTCATATATATTGCTTACACCTTTCTGGGCAGAGTCACACTCTTTAAGCACATGAAATTATCTACAATAGCATAGTAAGAAGTAATTTCATGCAGGATTTTCCTCTAAGTTAACAAAAAACCTACAATGAGTTTATTCAATTGAAAGAATGGTTGTTGCAGTGTTTTTGGTTTGGGATGTCGAGCTTTGTCCCACAGTTCCTCCTCCTTAGAGCCCCAGATTAAGGGTGAGATGAAACTTTGCTGAGCAGGAAATATGTCTGATTCTTCAAAAAACTGTGCTACAGAGGATCCAACAAACTGCCAGAGGAGCTACCCTTAGGAAGCTGTTCTTTCCCCTTTCTCCTGCTGTCCTGAGGAACACAAGGCAAACCTAGAAGCCATTCTCTTTCCCCTTGCAGGTGGCATCGTTCTGAATCCCTCCTTCTACGGAATCCCTGGCCACACACACACCATGATCCACGAAATTGGGCACAGCCTGGGGCTCTACCACGTCTTCAGGGGCATCTCTGAGATCCTGTCCTGCAGCGACCCGTGCATGGAAACAGAGCCCTCCTTCGAGACTGGGGACCTCTGCAGTGACACCAACCCTGCTCCTAAACACAAGCTGTGTGGGGACCCTGGGCCTGGCAATGACACCTGTGGTTTCCACAGTTTCCTGAACACGCCCTTCAGTAACTTCATGAGCTACGCAGGTACTGGCCTTTGCTCGGGTTGCTGGGGGGGGTCTGTGACTGAGCAGGAACAAAGAATTGTGGTTTACCCTTTATCACAGAGACAGGTGATCCCCCAGCTAGGGAATAATGTGCTCTGACTCCATGATTCAGAAGGCTGAACAATTGCTTTATTAAGCTATACTATATTACACTAATACTACACTATAACTATACTAAAGAGATACGCAAGAAAACCCCGTGACTGTCTCAGACAGCCAGGACACAGCTTTGACCTAATTGGCCAATCAACCCAAACAATCATCACCTTCAGTAAACAATCTCCATAACACATTCCACATGTGCCAAAAAACAGGAGCAGCAAATAGAGGTAAGAATTGTTTTCTCACTGCCTTCCCCAGGAAAAATCCTGGGAGAGAGAATTACGGCTCTCTCTCTTCAGAGATTGTGAATACCACAACTCCTGATTTCTCAGTCCGTTTCTTTATGCTGATAAAGGTCTAGGTCCTGGCTTGATGAGGGATCAGACCTGATCAGAAATAGATCAGAAATCCCTTCTAGTTCTCCTTTTCTTTTATCCCAGTTTTTCCCAAATTCACAGAGTTTCATGTGAAGACCAGGCAGAAGGTTTGGGGGATGGAAGAAATGAGATAAGCATTAAGAAAACAGCTTCTAAAGGCTCTACAGCAAATCTGACACCCTATTTCTCTGAGATCTGGATGCCTGATCTATGAGGTCTTTGAAAAACTCAAATCCAGAGACTGTTTATACTCTCCTGAGGAGATATAGAATGTCATATGAATATTGATACCATCAAGGCTGTCAGATAACCCTGTGACAAGTGGACAACTAATGAGGCACTGCCCATGCCTCCAGGTGTCTGTTGCAATGCCATGTTTAGGTTTGATTTGGAATCACATCCCAGTTCCATCCTTAGCATGTGAATAGTGGGATTCTGCCTGGCCAAGGACTACCAGTGTGCTGTGCTGGTTTGTGCTGGGAGTGCAACAACAGAGGCTCCATATCAATGTGGTATAAGCACCCCTCAAAGCAAAAGCTGATGTGGTTACAACTCTCAGACACAGCTCTGCTGATCAGATGTGCATTCTCCCAACAGAGCATATCCCAAAGAGGGCATTTGCTCCTGTGACCCTGTCCCATTGGATGAGACTGGAGTGGGGACACTGATGCACCTCTGGAAGCTCAAGGAGAGCTGAAAGCTACTCTGCTATTTCTCAGAAAGAGCAGGGGATAC
Source organism: Pyrgilauda ruficollis (assembly GCF_017590135.1). Classification (NCBI taxonomy): domain Eukaryota; kingdom Metazoa; phylum Chordata; class Aves; order Passeriformes; family Passeridae; genus Pyrgilauda; species Pyrgilauda ruficollis. Next base: position 3,209,214 of record NW_024524822.1, read on the forward strand.
CATGAGTCGTATTTCCCCTTATTTTGGGCTGCAGGGTCTCTCTGTGGTGACAATCTATGACAGTGAGCTGACAGAATCAACAACATTTTAAAGGCAACCAATATACTTACAGACACTGAAGGGCACCTTTATACTCCAGGCAAAAACACAGATTTCCCACTCAAAAGGTCACAGGAGTGCTTATTCTGTAATAAAACTGTAGAGAAGCAAAGTGTTTAATGTCATCTGGGGCATGGATTGAAATGGTTTATAACCAAAATGCTTTTATGCCCTTTGTGGCACTAGCTAAAAGCAATGCCGAGTTTTCTCTCTATTTTTCTATTTGTTTAGAGGGTGCTTTCAGGGACAAACACACCGAGTCAGCTCCTCAGTGTGCTCTGTGCTGTGGTGCCTGTGGTCAGGCAGGGAGCCTGAGCACCAAGTCCAGCCCCATGGTAACATCCCTCAGATGAGACAGGGCCACTCCAGATGACAAAATACCCCCGCCAAATCTGCTCGTGTGGATGTGGTGAGCGGTGGAGCGTGCCTGTTTCAAAACTCTGAGCTCTTATCTTCCAAGGAGAACGTGCCTTGCCAGCTGACTCGGGAGCTGAGGCAGAGGCAGACCACAGAGATACCCATCTGCTCCTAGGAGCTACATGTGTGCTGGTGTTCTGAGCTGAAACCTCGTCTTTTTCCTTGAAAAATTAAGTGAAGCAACATGATAGATATCTCTAGAGCTCAAGCATGAATCTGTTTGCTTTTCTGTTGTTGCCAGTGGAGTAAAATATATCAGGATATCAAATTGCTGTCAAAATACCTTTGAAACATGTAGGTTGAGGTCATGCAGTTCTAGGAATTGCCTTTTTTTCATTTCTGTTTTGCTGCTCATGTACAGCTTGATCCTATTGTATTTGTCTGTCTGTTCCTGTCCAATCCATCTCTCCAGCTACCCCCAGCACTGAACAAAGCACAGACTTTGACTTATAATTTTTATTTTTCCTGGAATAACAAGTTATAATGGCCAAAAGATTAGGTAGTGTGAGAAATAGGACTTGTAAATTATTTTTACAAGTCCAAATAGATGTGGTGTTCCCAAATAAAAGATAAGTTAGTATTTTAGATGACTTTTCATGAAATCATTACGAATTCTTCCTCTAAATTCTGTTGGAGCAATCATCCCAGCAAAGTATAGGATTTCTCTAATTATTGCTTTATCTCAGGATCTTGAACCTTTCTTGATATTGAGTGGAACACCTTTCTCCCTCGTCTCTCCTCCCTTCCCCTCCCCCTGGACACAGGCTATGCTGATGTTTAAACAGATTGAGAATGCAGGTCATCTTTCTCCTGTGCCATTGTCCCACTGCTTTGTCCTATATATATTTTATTGTTCTTTTATGATGGCTATTAAGGGCCTTTGTCTCCTTCTGTGCTTCCGTGAAGAATATTTATGGCTTTTACAACATGCTCAGGGGTAGACCATCGATAATTATTGAGGAAATCCAGAGATGTCACATTAAAGCAGATTTTGCATACCCACAGGGATTTGTAGATATTATCAAGAGGACAGTGTGTCTATCTGCTGTGCATGTTTGATCAGAGGAGTGTCACTGCTCAGAGGAATTGGGAGAGACACAGGAAAACACGTGTGCTGGTGTGTCCCTACTGTGGGAGGGCTGCTGGATCCCGACTGGAGCCATCTCCTTTTGCCTGCATCTCTGGGAAGATGCGGCCAGGTTTTAAATTAGCCAGCAAATACTCATTTGTCTTTAGAAGAAATTAATATTTTCTTGTTCCTCTGGAGTACCACAAGGCATGGACTTGCAAACATCAGAGCACCTCCTAACACTGTCACAATATTGAACTTACACAAGCAGCCTCTGGTGACCTGCATCTTCCCAGAGAAGTGCAGCACTTGACCTGTGCAGAACTGTCATTGTTGTTTGGATCCCAGCTGGGACTGAGCTCTGCCAGGCTGGGAACTCTGCAGGCACATGTGAAGAAACACTCTGTGTTTTCAAGAGCTTTTCATCTGATGGGAAGAACACCAGAAAAATGGTTGAAGTGCTTAGCATCAAGTTCCTCAGCATAGCTTTGCTGGGTGACTTTGCACAACATATTTATTCCCTCTGGGATCTGCACAATAGAGAAACAGCAATTTTCTACTTCTCTGGGGCACTGTAGTTGTAAAGCTGTATGGTGTTCAGAGGGCACTGGATGTGTTCTTGTTGCCAAATCATGTTTGAGGAAAACAAGATGAAATGAGAAATGGATATTTATGGGAAGTTATCCAGCATAATTATTCCTCCATTTTGAATGAAAAAGAAATAAGAAATATCAAGAAATGTTTGTGAAAAGTTCAGAAAGGGGTTAGAATCATAGTGGTAATGAGGGAGAATTTTATAGAACTAAAGTTATTTTCTGCACCAAAAACATACGTTTTTATCAGTGTTTGAAATTATATTTTGAATTGAGGTTTCAGAACATTTTTATTTGCTCATTAGAAAATTTAAGAACTTTAAAAGTTATGTATTTTAAAATTCTATGGTGTTTTAATCTGAGAGATCTGATAGTCTGTTGCCCTTAGTTTGCATGACTACCAGTCAGTATTTTCTCCTTTACTCTTCCATCTTCCTTATCTCTTTCTCAGAGATATTCTTTTAAATGGGAACTGCTTTTAAACCCAGAGCTCCACTGGTGGCCCAAATCCTGCCCAGAAGGTGCTGCACAGAACCTTTCTGTTTCTTCCCCTCCATGTCTCTGCCTGATTTAGAGATGATCTCTGGGTGCTTCAGGTGTATCCCAGGTCAGGGGGAGGGAACGTTTATTGATTTATTTCCTTCCTTTTTAACCATTGTTTCCTTTCACCTGCCTCCACAAGTGATGGCTGTGCTAATTCCTTCACAGCCCATTAACTCTGGAGTGCTGTGGGATCCCAGCCCGGCCTTTCCAAGCAGCTGCCATTCACGAGGTCGTAATTCTTCCCCTTGCTCCCACCTCCTGTCCCACGTGGCTGACGTGGCTTCTGTTTGAATTCCAGACGATGACTGCACCAACTCCTTCACGCCCAACCAGGTGGCCAGGATGCACTGCTACCTGGACCTCGTCTACCAGAGCTGGCAGCCCACCAAGAAACCGGCTCCCGTGGCAATTGCCCCCCAGATTGTGGCTCGCACCTCCACCTCTGTCACCCTCGAGTGGTTTCCACCCATCGATGGCCACTTCTTTGAAAGGTGATCATGCTCTGCTCTGTACTTTCATGCTGGAAAAATGGGAAGGGGAGAACTGGAGGCCCCACTCCAGGAGCGCAGCTTGGTCATGTGCTGTGCTCAGCCTGGCTTAAGGCTCTTTCCTAAATTGGTTCATACTGAGGAGGTTATTGATCTGTTGTCTGCTCTTCCTTTCTCAGCCTGTAGCACTCAGTTGAAGGCCATTGATTTGCCATGTAAAGGGCAAATCTTTCTCCATATGTTATGGGAGGAATTTTCAATCAAAGATTCTGGCCCTGTGATTCCTGCTGTTGTTGCTGCTCACGAATACCTGTGGGTTTCAGCTGTGCTTGCGTGTTCCCCCCTCCTCCCCTTGCACATTCCCTTTGCAAGGACAAAGTGGATCTTGTTTTAACAACACAGAGCTCATGGGCAAGGAGGTGGCTGGACTGGGGACAGGGACAAATGCTGCCTCCTCCCCTGAGCTGTAGATGTAAGATGGGAATTGAGCAAGGCAGAGTCAAAGTCCCAAACCCCTGGATAGGATGTGAATCTCCTGTAGGTCAGTGTAGGGGTGTGTATTCCTGTCTGGCAGGCGTGCAGCTACGTGATATCAATAATGGGAAATGGAGGGCTCTGGGCGGGAGTTGCACCTCATTGCAGCCCATATTCAGAGCAATTCTGCCCCAGTATGACCTGAGTAACTGGGTAGCTCATCTAAATGCTCTTATGCAGCTCTTGGATGAGCCGCAGGAGCTATGGGAGTCCTGGCAAAGAACTTCCCAAATCACTGACCTTCTCGCATTACCATTAACTCACATCCCCGTTTGCACTTCTTCTCCACCTCTTGCTTTGTTGTTTTATAGAGAGCAAACTTGGAGTGTCCTTCAGGACCGCAGCAGTTCAGAGCACAGGAGGCCAAATTTACAAGCGTATTAGCACCCAAAAAGCTGCCTCAGCATTGCACTGCTGCTTTGTGCTGGGAGAGCACCTTGAAACCACCGCCTCCATCAAGGATGAAACTCCTTCCAGCACTGCTAGTACACCATGGCCATTTCAGTGGCCAGCTTGTGCTTTATTCCACTAGGCAGAGAGCAGTTATTTTCTGCTCAGATGAGATTTTCCTCCCTTATTGCAGATTAATATGGGGAGGGAAATCAAATCCTGTTAGGAATTGATAAAGAGAGGTCTTGTGCTCTGAACAGTGTTTGCTTTAATTATAGTTTTGTAACCAAATCCTTTTATTCCCTACCTGCGAAAAGGACTCATATAGTTCTGAAAATTAATTCAGAATTTTTCAGCCTATAATCATTTTTAGGTTAATTAAGTTTCTCCAATTTAATTTAGATTTCAGAAGATGCTTATTGTGTGTTAAATAAATGCCATCTGCCTCTAAAAAACACATTGATGCAGAGTTAATTGTTATGTAACCAAATATGACTTTATTACATATTTCTTATAACTCAATCAATATGTTCTTAATAACCTCTAGTTACTTGCTTCTTAAATAACACACAGTGGATAGCCTGTTAAATCTAAAATTTCATAACAGAGTTATCATATGTTAAATAAAGAGTGATTTTCCAGGAAAAAAAAGTCCTTTGGGTTTTCAAATCTGTGTGCTCAGTATTACTGAAGAGATTTAAAGAGACAGCCTCAAATACTTTGAGTCCAATTCCTTGTTAAAATGAGATTCCCACTGCTAACGGATACAGCAATGTTGCCGTGACCATTTAAAAATGTCACTGAAACATATAAATGATCCTGTCTAAAACATGCCCAAATTTTTGATCTGCTAATCAAAACAAGGATGATAGTATTATTCTAGTGACTAATCCTGGAAAAGCCCACGTGCTGAACTTCCAGAACCGCCGTGTCCAGCACTGCTCGGTCAGAGACTCATGCCTGTATCAATTTGTGAAATTGGGTCACTGTGCAAGACAAGTAGGAGGTAAAATTGGCCAAGTATAATCTTATCTGTGTGTGGGAATACTGTAAATCTTTGCAGATATTTTTACACAAAGTGAACACCATTGGCCCAAATTTTACTTGCCTCACTTGAATGAATAAACTCATTCACTTCAATGGGACTATTCATGTAAAAAACAGAAGACTGATACTCAGCTGCTGAGTGCCTTGGGCCTGGTTTCTAATGCACAGAGGCCCCTTCCTTGCTGTTTTGACAGTGTAAAAGGGCCTTCAAAGGATGAATGGCTCTGGCTACATTAGCAAGCGTTGTGGCCCAATAGAAGTAGATCCCCAGCGCAAAACAGTTGTTAATGAAGACCTGACGTCAACACCGCAGGGGCTGGGGGCTCACGGGGCTCCCACAGGAGCACATCAGGTGTGGTCCTGCAGCACACCTCCACTCTGGTTCCTGGTAAAACTGGGTCCAGCTTCCCTGCTCCAGGACTGTTCCGAGTGCTGGAAGCAGGGAACAGGAGGAATTTCACTCCCAGAGCTCACTGCTGATCCCAATTATGATGCTGCTGTGGGCGTGCTCGGCGTAACTCAAGTTCCTTTTATGTCTCTTTTATTCTCCAGAGCTGTGCACAGGCAGTGACCTCTGCTTAATGAAAGTCAGGGAGGGAAAATTTAGCCTTCTGTTTAAAAACGTAGCACTGGGCTGGCTGTGTCTGTGGGAGGTCCTGACAGGTTGACGGGAGATGAGGCATGGAAGTAAAGACTGTGTGTCTGTTCCCTGCTTAGATACAACTCTGTCATAGGTGAATTAGATGCTTTCCTCATAGGGTCTTAAAATCACCTGATTACTTATTTAGGGGCAGAGAACAAAGTTAACTCCTAGTTCCTGTAAATTTGGGGGTGGCTCTCCTGTGTTCTCACAATTTAGCAAAAGTAGACACAAGAGTTGTGCACAGGAGTAAAATCTTCCTGATGGACCCTCCTGGCCCCTTCAGAGTGTTCTATTGATATTTGCTCTCTCACTCTAGAGAGTCAGTTACCTGCATGTAAATTTGTCAAGATGCTTTGACCATAAGCTCTAGCAGCTGGTTGGGCTCCCAGACATCCCTAATAATAAAATATATCAAGAACCAGCATTTCTTCTTGTAGCTCCTGTCCACAGGATTGGAATCCTTCCCGTTCTCCATCCTCCCTTTCAAAAAAGCATGAAAAAATTCACACACAATAACAAGTAATAATAAAATAACAATAAAGCAAAAGAAACAAGTAAAAACAAGCCAGAAAAAGAGAAGTCCCTTCATTTCCTGACTGCATCCATTGGATGTGTTCATCTGCTGTCTCTGAACATCCATTCATGCACCTCCTGTCTGAGATGTGTGGGCAGATGTAAACAGTTATTGTCATGGGGCTGTGCAGCAAATTTGGGCAGAAATCTTTGAATGAATCTTTCTCCAAGTTTTCATTGAGGTGACAGCATTAATTTCCATGAATCTGATTCTATCTCATTCTTAGCAAGCAAATATTTTGGTCAGTGTGGTGTCCCAGAGATGGCTGGCCTTGATAATCACTCTGTTAAACCTTGCTGGAAAGTTTCAGTGCCTTAAAGGGGAGAAGACCAATCCTGAATTTCAAGTATAGCAGCTCAAATTTAGTCTGTAAACAGGCACACTTTACCCAAAGTAATGGCAGATTTTTAGTGGTTTTGAGTTGCCTACCGAATTGGTGCTGGCCCTGAAGGAAATGGTCTGGTTTGCACTAGTAATCTTTAGATTTTGAACCCACTTCACTGAAATATCATGCTGTAGGAATGAATTCCTCCTGTGCTCTGAACTTCATAAGTTGGAATTTCCCCAGTACTTGGCTTATTAGAAAACAGAGAAGTCTAGATTTTCCATTAGCCTGCACTTTGGGCAGTCATGTGCCACCGTGTATAAGGTGGCAGATATGGCTATCATTCCAATTAATACTGTTTTTTGAACCAATTTATGCTAATTTTTTTCTTGTTGTCTATGGCTTCATAAGGTATAAGGACCTGGCTTAGGTTTTCATAAGCCTGTAAATACAATTCCATTATTAAGTTTGACATTCATGGCTCTTTATAGGATTTGTGTGCAAGAGTCTGCAGACCAAAAACTCTAACCCAGGCGTCATCCCCTGTGTAAGTCCTTTCAGCCAGTGAAGTTACATCAGGGTTGAGTTTGGCTCCCAAACTGGAAAAGTAAAAAGAGAAAGTTTGCTCATAGCCTTTCCCACATGATGCTCCTTGTGATTTCTCTCTTACCTCCAAGTCCTCACTGGTAAAAGGAAATGTTTGTCCATAAGCCTACAGTTTTTTTCCACCATGGCAGCCTGTGATGAAATTGTATAGCTGCTAATTTGAGTAAAAAGCAGTCCTAATTGTGGAAACTTGGCTTCCAGAGCCCTCTCCTCATCCAGGACCAAGTGCTAATGCAGGAGTCTCTTTGTAGAGAAACTGAGGGATTATTGCAGGGACTTCTATACTGACTGGTCGTGGAAGTGTCTGAAGAACAACTGCAGAACAATAATTCTACATTTTGATTTCTCAGGACCATTTATTCAGGTTTCTTGATTTTTTAAAAAATTTTGGTTTTGCATGTATTATTCAGGCAAGCTGAGTCAGACACCTAAACCTCTGCTAAATAGGCAGCTGAGAAATGAAACAGGGAGGCAGTATCATGCCAGTGGTGCAGGTGGGTGAAGTGAGACACGAAGGGAAGTTACTCACAACATGCCCACATTTTTTCTTTACCAGTGTTACAGACCATGAAAGGAAGAGAGGGCCGCCTTCGTCTCCCTCTTCTATATTCTGCCCCGTTGCCACATTGTATTTTTCAGGTGTTTTCAGCAGGTGCATCCCTTCCTGAACTGCACAAGTTCAGCCAGTTGCTGTCTCTTTCAGGGTGGCTCAGCCACTGAGGATCCCAAATAACCTCTGCCTGAGGATCACAGTCCTCTCTTCACAGCAGTGCTGAAATAAATCATGCAGTGGTGGTAATGATGGTTAAGATTTGCATAGCTGATTATAATAGTTGATATAAATTATTTAATAATTTACTCAAGCCATTCTTACTAGAGTAGCACAGAGAGTACACTGTGTTACACACAAATTGCTTGCCTAAAACTTCTGTCCTTTCCGGTGCATTTGATCATTAGGATAATTAATTTTTAACTTTCCATTTCAGCGGAAAGTGTTCCTTAAAGCAGAACAATTAATTCTGAATAGCTTACTGGGGTAAATAACCATGTACTTTGAGTCATACAGGGTTCCAGATTTGTGACCCCAAGGAACATAGGGCTGAACTGTGTGAATTGCATCCTCAGCTGATAGAAATCAGCTTAACCTTATGGGAGATATTAGAGTTACTCCAGTCTACATCAACTTAAACCCTGATCTTGTGAATATGGTAGCAAAACTATTTAAACTGACTGAGGGTAGTTTTGGATTAGATTTTAGGAAGAAATTACTCCCTGTGGGAGTGGTGAGACCCTGGCACAGGGTGCCCAGAGCAGCTGTGGCTGCCCCTGGATCCCTGGCAGTGCCCAAGGCCAGGCTGGACAGGGCTGGGAGCAGCCTGGGACAGTGGGAGGTGTCCCTGCCATGGCAGGGGGTGGAACGAGATGAGCTTTAAGTCCTTTCCAACCCAAACCAATTTGTGATTTGTGAATTGGTGTTTAACTGGATATCCCTGCTCAGCCAATCTTGCTGGTAGGACAATCCTAAAGATACTACAAGTTCAAGCAATAAATAAATCCATGGTGAGAGCAGAAATAGATCTGAAAACACCTGAGGCAAATTTCTCTGCTCTAACCCATAAGCAATGTGTGTTTTCTTTTGTCATGGTTTGGTCCAGTGAAGGGGGGGGGGTGGGGGGGAATATAGGTGAATGTGATTTCCCAGGTTGCTGTCATTTTGCGTTGGATAGAGGGCTCAAAAATGCTTTCTACATAGGCTCTTGACTTAAATCTACAGAAGGTCAGCATCAGAAAACACTTTTGTCAGTGCCTTGAGAAAAGGGGGTTAAGTGGACCTGAATTCTAAGTCTTATTGCTTTTAATATAGTTGAATAAGCAGCTCATTCAGCTGTTACTAAGTTGGTGTGTTTTCCTGTTTTCCTGGCCTCCTAGAGAAGTGGGATCAGCATGTGATCTGTGTGCAGAAGGAAGAGTCCTGGTGCAATATGCCTTCAGTGCCTCTTCTCCCATGCCCTGCGATCCCTCGGGGCACTGGAGCCCACGGGAGGCAGAAGGTGAGTCACAGGGATGGGAACAAACACATGGTGGGAGGGAAGGTGGGACAGAGCAAAGGGAGAGCCACAAAGACAGTGGGAAAATCTGGGAATGATTTGTTATATCTGCATGTAACCTGGACAGAGCTAGCGGGCAGAGGAACGCTGTGCCCTGAAGGAATGCCACTGGCTCAAATACCTGTGTTTTGGCCCCTGAGTCCTGCCCCTGCCCATGAATTAAGTGAATTCCAGGAGCTGAACATGAATTTCACAAAGCAGCAGAGTGCCAAGAAATGCTGACCGTTCACATCTGCCAGACGAATTCCTCAGGGGAGCTGTTTTCTCCCTCTACTCCAACTCCAAAAGTGAGGAGTTGTTATTTATTTGGGCCTGATTTGTGCTGCCTTCACTTGTGGTGAATAGCAGCAGGCTGCAGCAGCAGCCAGGCTGGAGGGAGGTTGCCCTTTGGGCAAGTGCCCTGAAGCAGGAATGCAGGTGACCACGTCAAGCCCTCTTGTTCAGGGTGTTTTGCAAGTCATTCTCTTGGAGCCTGTTGCAGGGAGAATGGTCTGCAGGGCTGGTTGTGCAGTGCCATTAGATCTCCATCATTAACTCCTCCACACGTCCCTTCCGTTACGTCCCTGGGTGTATGTGGTGGAGCATATTTAAGATTGTACCAGGCAAAGGTCAGTTATCCCAAATCACAGTTTGGAAAGAGCAGAGTATTATTTCAGCCTGTGCCTCACGAGCTTTTGCTTCCGGAGCAGCCACACTTCACCATGAGCACACAGGTGAGCTCACTGAGCCCCAAGGACAATCCTGGATTTCGCAAACTCATTCTACAAATACCTCCCCGTGTTAAGGGTTTATCTGTCCTGCAACTAAAGCACATGGGAGTTATTCTGCAAGGAATATTATTTAGGCAGGAGCTCTCCTTGTCCTAAGGTCAGCATGTGGAACGAGCTGTGCCCCTGCTGCTTTATGGGACAGTGGTCAGTGTCCTCTGCCCCACACACCTGTGTCCCAGGGTGGGAGTCCAGCAGAGGTTGTGTTTCACTCTGACTCACCCCCTAAATTTAGAACAGGTGGCCCAGAGCAGCTGTGGCTTCCCCATTCCTGGAAGTGTCCAAGGCCAGGTTGGACGGGGCTTGGAGCAACCTGGGACAGTGGAAGGTGTCCCTGCCCATGGCAGGGGTGGAACTTTAAGGTCTCTTCCAAAGCAAACCATTCCATGGTTTTAGGACATCCAAGGCTGCTGGGCACAGCTAAGAGCACACCTGACCTGTGGGTGGAAGCTCCATCCTGGGAAGCAGTGCTCTGGGTATGGGGGTGATTGGATCACCCAATAAACAGCATTAGCAAAGTTTGGATCACTTGCAGTAGTAGTTCAGGGTAGACGGTGGAATTTCCACTTAGACAAGGATTACAAGACTTTGAAACCTGTTTTCATTTGGAACAAAACTTGAAACTTTTGAAATTCTCCATGAAGGAAAATTAAAAACAAAACGTGTTTGAGGCTGGCCAAAATGTTTTGTTTAGCTCATATGGACTTTGGTTAAATTATGACAGTCGAAAATATACCCTTTTAGTATAGAATCTAGGGCAAAAGCAACTTTGAATATCAAAATGTAAAGTGTTTCAAGGTGCAAAAGTGAAAAGGTTTCTCACAAAAATGTCAAAACACAATGTTCCAATAGTGTTAAAAATTTCTTGCCATTTTCCCTTCCAGGATAAAATTTTGGCCAAATAAACACAATTTTGCAAAGTGTTTTTATTTTGAAAGGACTGTGTATTCCATTGAAATATGCAGTTCCATCAAAATTTCTTCACTGAGCTTTGATTTGAAAACTTCTAGATCTCACACGTCTTGCCAGAGGCATCATTCCTAGAGAAACTAAGCTACTCTAAGATTTATTACTCAGCAGCATTTTGCATTTAATTTCCTCTTCTTGCTGTGTGTGCCTGCATGTTCTTAACTATGAAGGGTGCAGTCTGATCCTTATCTGTCTCATTTAGTTGCTCCTGTGCCACTTCTATGGAACAGAAATTTGGTAATCATGTCCTCAGGATTAATGAGTTGTTGCCACTTTAGGGTAGAAAATATACCGAGTGTATGGTGTTTGTTGCTCCATGATTTTCTGTCTCCACTACCACACTCCCTGACACTCAGGCCCTCTGCCTATTTGCACTTGCTCTGAGTTACAAATAGAAGTTAGATCATTGTCTGGCTTCTTTAATTGTCTATCTGTGACTGCTCAAGCCATCAAGCTTTGAATTCACTTTCTGCAGGGGTTTTTGGGTGTAAATCTCCACTGCTTGAATGTCCGTGGAAAATGAAGACAAAGGAGGCACAAGCACGGCCAAAATGAATTTGTTTTAAAATCTGAGATGACACTGATGGAAAATGTTCCGTAGGACTCATCCAGCTTCTGAGCAGAAAACCACACTCCTCACGTTTCTCTGGAGCAGCTCTGGTTGGTCTGATCTCATTTTCCTGAGGTCTCCTACCCCAGGCAGCTGCACCAGCAGTGGTCTTGGGCTATGTGGGAGCTGTGCCCATTGCAAAACCCTGCCGTGGGCAGTGTCCTTCCTAATTCCCTGCTCATTCCTGAGCATGGTGGGATCCAACATCAAGGCTGAGGCATCTTGTGGTTCTTTCTCAGCCAGCTGTGGCCCCTGAACGAGGGGTTGTGAGAAGGCTCATGAGATCAGGCAGCTCTGATTTACTCTTTATCTTCTCTGTAGAGCCAGAAGGCTCTAACCTACCTGGATTCTCACCAGCAGCACCAGCTAGGTCAACAAACCTTACAGCACCTCCATAACTCTGTCAAAGGGGGGTTTTATGTAAGAAAGGTGATTTTGGCTCAAGCCCAGTGGGTACCTTTGCTTGCTGTGCAATATGTGCATATATCAGTCAGTTCCTCCTGCCTGGCTCACTGCTGACTGAGAGAAGTGTTAGATTATTATAAAAATGTTGTTGCCTTGCACTGCTCTAGAGCTCAGCCTTTTCCTGGGTCTAATATTTCCCTCAAGAACAATTCCTTCTGTGTCTTAATAGTCTCAGCTGGACACTGGAGTCCCATTGGGTGGTTCCTTTATCTTGACCACCTAAGAAATATGGCAGGTGAGTTGCAGTTTTAGCAGGGGTGATATTCTGAGAGACTTCTGATGCCAGTTGGCTTCTGAGACTCTGTCCCTGTGCTGGGGAATTCATCCCAGGGACTGCACTTAACTGCACAATGAAGGATCCACACACCAGGCTGTAGGACAGCATTTCAGGGAAAGGCACCCTCCTGCCATTCCTGCTCTCCAACCAGGACATGGGGTTTGGCTCTTCCTCACAAACCTCACATTCCTGTTTTGTGTTAGGCAAGACGTGATGTTGCATGAGATGCTGTTCTGTGTCTGATCTGTCTCATAAGGCAAAGGATTTTCAAAATCCGAGTGCAGAGGGAAGAATAGCTTCTATACTCTTTCTTTTAACATAAAAATATTCGTAATTTTCAAAGTATCTACCTATCTCTAGAAGTCCACTTATATGAAAAAAGGTTTTCATCCTCTTCCATAGTTAAATGAATCTTTCTCACCCAGGTCTAAGTGTTGAATAATATTTAAGAAAGAGTATCTTTATCTCAACTTCATTGAGGTTTTTAGTTTATGAATGACTACAATCTGCCACCTGTTTTGGGGTAATGCTCTGAGTGCTAAGCTCCCTAGAGGCTGAGTCCAATTCATGCCTCTCCAGGGATTGCACACTGATCTACCAAAACGTGCAGGTTTGTTTGGAACTTAAGTCTTACTGAGCCTTGAACTGACAGAGGTGAATTTGCAGGATCCCAGGTGGGGACGTACTGGGCCGTGAGCCATTAGCTCCATTTTCTTTTCTGTGAGAGGGCAGTGGTAAAATTCACACATCTTTCCAAAAGCCCTCTGAGATACTGGAGTTAAAAAAGACCTTAGGGCTGCAGTCAAGAGTTTGCTGTGGGTCTGAGAAAGTCGTCAGAGGGCTCAGCCAAGCACACCCAGCTGGCAATGAGGGTGAGATAACGTGAGCTGAATGGGGTATTGCTGCTCACAGTGATTATCCACTTGCCAGGGGGGAGACTCGAGCGTGTTAAATGGGCCTCTGGCTCTCTTCAAAACGTATCACTGCTGTGGTCTCTCCAGATGCTGGTCTTAGTGGCATTCCCGGTGCTCTGTGCCATGTGAGGAGGAGAGAGGGGCTCTGGGATATGGGAGGTGAAGGGGAAGCATGAAAAGTTGGGCATCTGCAGGACAATAACGTTGAATCACAGGAAGGCTGCCAGGAAATCTATTCTGCATCTGGGTTCATTTGGTATGAACAGGAGAATTCCCTGAGCTGTTTATCCTTGACAAAAGAGACACATTTCTAACACTTCATTGAATCACAGACAATCAGAATAACCTTCACACATTGCCCTTTTCTCTTTAAATTGGTAGTGATGTCCTGTTTGTCCATGTATGCCCAATAGTTTATCTTGCTTTTTCCTCAGCTGCAAACAACTGTGCTGTCCTTTTTTTCCCCTCTGCCTTCTGCATTTCTCTCTTCTCATTACCTTTCTTTATCTTCTTTTCTGTACTTTGCCTTCTCCCTGTCATGCTTGCCTCCCTTTTTGTGTGATTATTTGGGAAGGAAAAGGGAATTTATAGCTCTCACTGGATTCTGTTACCAACTGTTCCACCCGTCTGACCCCTCTGGATCTTGCAGTCCATGACTCCACGCCAAGTTGTAATGTTACCATAGTATTTGGGAACCCAGCAAGCATTGTGGCTTTCATTATTTTTTAGTACTACCTCCCATGTAGTTGAACACAGCCAATGGTGAGAAGAGTAAAAGCACAAGTGCCTGTTGTTTCATCACAATGAGAGCAAAGAGACAGCTCAGACCTGTGCTTCATGTGCCTCCAAAAAAGGGGCCTTGCACAACATGCTAGATCAACCTGTAAATGCCACAGGAGTTGCCCCTGAACAGCACAACTGCTTCTTGGAACAAACAAAGGCTCTTTTCTTGTCTTTGTTAAAGGGAAAAAGATTGTATTTTTCAATGGGAGGCAAGGGAATAAGTAGGAGGTGAACTGGAGGCAAAGTGACTCTGTTTATCAGGTAAATTACCAAGTGGAAGAGGTAGAAAATACCATTGTTTGGCACAGGGCAAAACACTAGAAATAGGAAATACAGGCCCAGCTGCACTGGCACACAATGTGTTTTGTGGTGTCCAGTCCAGCTGGGCACTTAAACTGGGTTTGTGTATCCCACCTGGCCAGGAGACACTGGTGTTCTGTTCCTCCTCTCTGTGCTGGCCCTGCCTGTTCTGATGAAGTAAATAATTGGTTTCCTGGACAGATATGTTCTCTTGCCACCAGTCTGTCTTTAAACTGATGCCAATGAAAACTCATGTTCTCTAACTTCTACTTCTTCTGTGCCTTCTCTTTGCCTCCTCCTTCCTTTCCAGGGCACCCTGACGTTGAGCAGCCCTGTAAATCCAGTGTCAGGACGTGGAGTCCCAACTCGGCCGTCAACCAGCACACGGTGCCCCCAGCCTGCCCCGAGCCCCAGGGTTGCTACCTGCAGCTGGAATTTCGCTACCCCCTGACTCCAGAGTCCCTCACAATCTGGGTGACATTTGTTTCCCCAGACTGGGACTCCAGTGGAGCAGTGAATGACATCAAGCTGCTCACCGTCAGTGGGAAGAACATTTCGCTCGGGCCACAGAACGTCTTCTGTGACATCCCACTGACCATAAAGCTGGATGTGGGACAAGTGGGAGAGGAGGTGTATGGGATCCAGATCTACACCTTGGATGAGCACCTGGAAATCGACGCTGCCATGCTGAGCTCTGTCCCCCACAGCACCCTGTGCTCAGGCTGCAAACCGATCCAGTACAAAGTGGTCCGGGACCCCCCTTTCCAGTCTGGATCTCCAGTGGTCATCTCAAACCTCAGCAGGAGATTTGTGGACACGTAAGTAGCTGCTTTCCAGAGAGCTGGATACATCAAAACAATGCCCTGCTCTTCTCATCCATTTAATGTCCAGCACTACAAGTGATTGTTGAGGTGTTGAAGTAGACAGACATGCCAAGAATTACCAAGTCAGGATGTCCGCATAGTTTGTCCCTGAAATGAGGAGCATTAAACCTGAATGAGATAACCTGAGATTTCATGGAGAGTTTTTGAGAAATTTCTGGGCTGTCTGTACAGAGATGTGTCATTCAAACTTTCTTTAACTAGAAAGGATAATGCAGTCTACCTAAGATATGATAAATTAAATGTTCAAGTTAACCTAAATGAGGACCTCTGGAATAACATGGTCATCATTTCCTTGGCAATCTTTTGAAAGTAATGTTTTGGTGGAGAAGGAGAGAGCAGGGCTTTCAGTGCTGGAGCACCAATTAACTGCTCAAGAAAGTGTGCAAAGAAATACACGTGTATGTTCATGTGTATAAATGTGTTTCACCTACTTCCATTTTCTGCTTTCGTGGGTCACTAAACCAATTGTGTTGGTGTGAGATTGTTCTGAAATGGGAAACATGGCAAATGCACTAGTTTGTTGTAGAAACTGAGTGTCATCCCAGATACAGTTACAGTCATCTAGTAAAAGGATGCATTACTGTTGAGGAAAGTTCAAAATATTTACTAATTTCAAGGAGATCCGTGATCTACCCGTAAGCATTTGCCAGGAAGAAAAATATCTTTTGCATAACATGATTCCCTGGAAATGATTCACTCATCTGTGGGAGCAACATGAAGCTCTTTTGAAAAATGAACACCAGATAAAAGGAAACCTGCTAAGAAAACTGCACTCTAATTTAGAAAAGATGATCTAATTAGTACAGCTAATATCAAGGAAGCATACATCATTATGGTCTTCTAAAGCATATTTAAATAGAATAAAAATGATTAATTAACAATTCAGTAATCATGAGCTACCATCCCTTTTCATGGCCCAATTATGCATCTCAGAAGATGCAAATTGTCCCTACAAATTTAAAAATTTAAGGTAACTAACAATAGTGAATCTAAAAGCAAAATGCAGGACATCACTAAGATTACTCATGTGCTGAAAGTTAAGCATGTGCTTAAGTGCATTCTTGGGTTGTAGCCTTGTTCAAACAATTGTTGGCGCTTAGCATGAGATGGATATTGGCATATTGGAAATGTGGAAAGTGGTGAATTTTCCCAAGATTTTGCTGTGAAAGCATCTTTGCCTGAAACCTAGCCCACTCTCACTGGAAAATGGGACTGGTTTGGTTTGAAATATTTGCATACCTTAGCACAAGTTCCCACAGAAACAGGTCCAGTTTTGACTTCATAACACAATGTGAAAGAAAAAAGAGAAACCCAAAACATAACTTTTATTCTGATTTCTATTTCTTCGTCTTTTGTTATGATTTTGTGGATCACTTCTAGCTTACAGATAGCTCAAGTGGAGGAGTGTTCTAAGAATTAAATCAGTAGCCATGAATTAATGACAGTTTTCCTGAGGGCCATTGATTAAATCACACTGGGTAACAGCACTGTCCCTGTCTGCATGTCTCGGGTAGTTACACAGCCAGCTAAGAATCAGATAGAACATTTAATTTGGTCTTTCTGGGTTCCACCTGCAATCAGTGGACAGAAATGGGTGCTCCTGGAAGCTGGCACGGCCAAACTCACAACCACATCCCATCCAAACCCTCCAGGCTAGCTGGGCTCGCTTCCTCTGCGTCTTACTGGGGACCGGAGGGAAAATCCTGCCAGTGAGCTCTGGCAGGACACTTGGGAAGAGAAATTTTAGTCACTGGTTGAGGAGATATGCAGATTCTTAAGCAATCATAGACGGCTTTGAGAATGTTTTGGCTGAATGGGGGTGGTGAGGCTCTGGCTCAGGATGCTCAGAGAAGCTGTGGCTGCCCCTGGATCTCTGGAAGTGTCCAAGGCCAGGCTGGATGGGGCTTGGAGCAGCCTGAGATAATGAAAGGGGTCCCTGCCCATGGCAGAGGCTTTGGAGCAAGATGATCTTTAAACCAGTCTGTGATTGTGTGATTCAAGAGTTCTGAATGTGTTTCAACTTTTGAGACGTGAGATTAATTTTTATCATGTCATCCAGGCACAGCACTGATCTGTATCCCCTGGTGATGGGGAGATCCAGAGGCTGCTGTTGGACCATTCCTTGAGACACAACAAACTCCTTGAAACTTTGCATAGGGTTGTGGTTTTCTGGTAGAGGCAAAAGCAATATGAATTTCCCATTGGAACCCTGTTCAAAGACTAGCCAGAGTCTTTGTACTCCCTAAGCAGGAAGGAAAGGATGAGGGAATTCAGGGACAGGGGCATTGGGCCATGCTCCTACTTATGAATGTGTGTAGAGGTAAATGCTCTCTCTCTCCCCTGTTCACATCTGCCTGTTTACCTCATTTTGCACCACTGGAATTCAGCATATTTATGCAGGCAGACTTTGCAGACCCTTTATCTCCCTGTGAGCCCCAAGCCAGTTGCCCCTGCTTGGTGCCCTTGCATGTTTTCCATATTAAATAAAACAACACCCCCACATGTTCTGTGGAAGGCTATTTTGAAGGCAGTCACATATCTTTATTCTTGCCTCCTCTGACCTTGATCTTTACTTTCTCTTTTTCTCCCAAAGAAAATATTTGCTTGCACTGTTATGTGTAAGCAAGATCATTTCCCCAGGTGTGGTGATGCTGAAAGAAAAATTAATTTCTTCTACCTTCTTCCTGTCAGAGAGAGGGAACTTCCTTTTAAGCTGAGAGGAGAGACAAGCTTTAATGGATAGCCCTTGCCTAGTCAGCACTGGGTGCTCCACAGAGGAGAGTAAATAACTAGAACAGTGGAAACATTTTATTAAGAAATTCAAAATAATGCCAGACCTTCTGTTCTCAAGCTGAATTTTAATCTCAAGTCTTGGCTCAAGTTGAGGCTTAAACATTAATTTCTGAGGGACAGGACCTTATCCAGGACCTTATCCTTGGACCTTACAGAAACCAGGCAAGATACATTCAATTCCACTGTGTGTGTGTGTGATCAGCCAGAATTGCTGGTATCTGGGATAAAAAATGAGAGTTAGATCCTAGGAGAAGAGAAGAAACCTAAATAAATCACTGGGGGGAAAAAAGAGGTCAGGCCAGGTGCAGCATAGAAGTGCTGAGTCTTCACACCACAGCAACTGATAAAGAAGGAGCCTCATCTGCAAGTCTCAAAGTCTCAGCTCACAATTTAATCCAGTGTGTGGGTTGTGCACATGCTCAGAGGCTGTTCTCTAGAAATACTGTGCGACATGGTCACAATGGCAATTTAGGTAGTGGCTTTTTGCCCTTACTGGAGTTTTTTTTACACTCCCATTATTGTGTTGAAGTGTAATCATTGCTGGTTTTTTAAGAGCTCAGTGAGCAGGCAGTGCCCAGAGCTCTCTGGATGGTGTCAGTCCCACCAGGGCAGTCTGGGGTGAGCAGTCCATGTTCCCCATGGCACTCCCAGTACCCCAATTTGTGAGCAGTGAGGAGCTGAGTGCACTTACAAGACCTGCGTGCTCTCCTCTGGCAGACCAAGCCAAGAGACACTGAGGTTGGTTTTTGAAAGTTGTCAGATTAACTGAAAAATTTTCAGAGTTGGAAATTTTCCCAAGTTTTCTGCCACAAACTTTGTAAGAAGCCTCAAAGTGTGGTGGACAGCACTGGATCAGGTTGTCTTTGTGGTGTTAACCAGTAGAGTTTTTTCAAGACAAAGGCATTGACTGAAATAACCTGAGAAAGAATCTCAGCACGAAGCCCTGGTACAAGGTTTGGGTTTGCAGAATTGAGCTTCGCTGAGAAGCCAGTTTGCAGTCCTGTGATATGTTATTCTGAGCCATTCCTTCCAGAGCTTTGGTACCGAGCTGACACATAGAGATCCTTCATTCAGACTTCAAAAAAGAAACTCTGAGAGAGAAGCTTGCATTTTCTTGTACAGGGAATAGGTTTTTCTTCTCAGTTTTGGCTATTTTGCGCTGACATTCTATGGCTAAACCTTTTCTGTTGCTTGATAATAGTTGGAGGGGACTGATCATCATCTGTGTAAACAGCAGTTCTTGTTCAAGTAAGTACAATATTTGAAAATATGTTGTTAGGATCAGGACTTCCATTCAGTGCTGAACTTGTAAAATCCATGTCATTTCTTGGGCTTTGAGTCTGTTTTAACACCTCAAGGTGGTGGACTAAGATCTCACTCTGGCTTCCTGGAGTGTTTGCAGAATGACAGAGAAATTGCCACCCTCAGGATGGCAGCTGGCTGGAGGGCTCCTGTGGCACTCTTTGTGGGTCCTCAGTGTTTCATTGCTCATGGGTCCTTAGCAGTTCATGTGCTTTAGCCCTCTACTTCATCCAACACAATAATTTGTTTCCAAATTTGCCTTATTGATGCATATACCGTTTGTTACTGGTCCCCAGTTGGAAGGGGCATATGGTCAGTGACTCGTCAGAAATCCCAGAGGAGATTTCTGAAGGAAAAGGAGAAGTTGAGTAAAATGGAAAGTGACTTTTTAGTCTGAAGGCTCCTACAAATATGAACAAGCAGAGAGGCTGGAGAATCAGCAGTAGCTGTTCATAATGAGGAAGACAAAGGATTTTCTTTTTTCCATGCACAAAGCTATTTTGAGCTTTCCTAAGAAGTAAACACATTTCTGTCCCACCAGGTTTCTCTTACCCCTGTAATTTCCTTACAGTCACTTATTGGTGTGCCTTTTAGCCCCTGAACTCAAGAAGAAGAGTGCATTTACCTGACAAGACAAAGGATTTTCTTTTTTCCATGGACAAAGCTATTTTGAGCTTTCCTAAGTAAACACATTTCTGTCCCACCAGGTTTCTCTCACCCCTGTAATTTCCTTACAGTCACTTATTGGTGTGCCTTTTAGCCCCTGAACTCAAGAAGAAGAGTGCATTTACCTGATCCTGGCTCAGCTGAATGGGACTGGGAAATTATGAATATCACACTGATTATAACCAAACCCAAGTCCCTGCAGAATGCAACACCAAAACTTCACAGTGACATCTGTCCTTATTATGGCATTCCTTCCTTCACCTCAAAGATCTATTTCTCTTTTCTTCCTGAAGGTCTACCAGCCAGAGGAATGTATGATCTAAAGCAGCTAAAATGAATTGCCAAATCCATCTGTCATGAAGATAATTAACACCATATTTCCACCCAAACAAGATACAGATCACTGGGTGATTTTTCTCCCGACACCAAAAAGCTGAAGCCCATATTATCACCCATCTTCTGCTCATCCCACCTCCACAGTTATTATGCCAAACCTCTCTCGATATGCCAGGAAATACTAGGTAGTATCTAAGATAGGACTAAAGTATTAAGAAAACATTTTGAATGCCCAGATTTATCTGCAAGGTTGTCCATGTGATACTGGTGTGCTACACATCTGGATTCTCAGCTGGCTTTAGAATTGTAGATGGCATTCCAGCTGTCCTTGTGCATCAACACTTACCCAGCTACCCTGGAAAGGCCTTGCCTTGATATGTGCAGGGACCTCCTATGCTTTTTCATCCCCCTGATTGTTCATAGTTGCCTTACAATTGAATAAATCATAGAATGATAGAAACACGGAAGGGTTTGTATTGAAAAGAACCTTGAAGATCATCTCATTCCAGCCCCTGCCATGTTCAGGGACACGTTTCACTAGACCAGGTTGCTCAGAGCTCCATCCAGCCTGGCTTTCCAATTAACTGCTCTTTTCCCCTCTCACTTGCAATAAAGAGTTTCCAGTTTATTCTGACTTTCCTGGTCCTAACATGTGTAATATTATCTTATACCAACATATGGACCATTTCAAGACATCCAAACCTGTAAGTTATTCATTTCTGCATTATACCTCCATCCTTCTCTGCATTGAGCCTGTTTACCAATTCTGTATGTCTCTGGATACTGGAACTTTTGGGTTTCTGATTTTTTTTAACTGAATGAAAAAATTCCATTTTCATTCAAATTTATCTTTATATCCAGACTATTGCTGCTACTAGATGTAAATGCAAAACAATGTGTCTGTTGTTGAGTCACTGAGTATTTAATGCCCATTCTCATATCACACACTACCAGGGAATTGCTGTTATTGAAAGCATTTTTCACTAGTTCCAACTAGGAGGTTTCTTTCCCAAAATTGCACAATTCTCCGTATTATTTTTTCTTTAGTAATAGGTTAGAGATCCCTGGCCATATCCATATGACATTTTACAGCTCCTCTCCAGTAGAAACACTTTTATCAAGCTTCAGCATGAACAGATTTACTCTTATTCACACTTTCTTGCTAATTTCTAAGAGCTTCCCTATCATCAGCTTTCCATGGACAAAGCTATTTTGAGCTTTCCCAAGAAGCTTTCCCTTTCTGTCCCACCAGGTTTCTCCTACCACTTGTAATTTCCAGGTTCAGGTTGAAGAACTTGCCTAGTTCTTCATCTAAACTCCTTTTGTTAAGAAGTAAATGTTTCATTTTTCCCTTGCAGACCCTACTTTCCCAGCAGAAATAGTGGCCATGCTGTCACTGCAAGAAAACCTTGTCAGTAAAGAGTTCTGAGTGTGTTGAAGCTGCCTGTGGTCAGTGTTGGCAAAGTTATGATGCTTGATATGCAGCTGGTGTAGGACACTGTAGCAGTCCTGGTGCTCAGCAAGGGGCTGGCATTGTCCCTGTGCTGCTCTGAGGCCATGCCTGGCCTTGGCTGTGTCATCAGCTCCTTCCTTATGCAGCCAGTATAGATTGCTGTTCCTGCTTAATGAACCTGGAAATCCCCCATGATGCAAGAACAGAACAATACGGGACAACTGTCTGTCCCACACCTTCCCTCCCAGCATCAGGAAACGGCTCATGGGTTCACCTGCCCCTAAAAGAGGTGATGTGCTGTGGGAAGGAGACTCCTCCATGCAGCAGCAACTGCACTGCCAACGCCCCTTGGGGAAATTCTTTCCTTTGCCAGCAGTGGGGCCTCACCTGTGGCTTGCACGGGTCTGGGCAGGGAGGCACAGGGGTGACTGATGCTGCTCCCGGTGCCAGGTAGGAGAACACAGCCCTGCTCTGCACTGAGGGCTCAGTGAGCCAGGAAGAGGAAAAAGATGAAAACTGCTTCTATTCCATCTCCTGTTCCTGCCTCTCTCCTTCACGTGCCGTGCTGTTAAATCCCGAGGTAGTGGTTGTTATTATTTATAGCTGCCAGTGGTGTGCTGGGTGTTTCACAGAGGAAATACACAGAGTGCCTCCATACAAAGAGCTCCCAGTGATGTGTTGGGGGCCAATGGTGCTGCTGCTCTCAGGGGTGATGCATCTCCACTTGGCTGATGTGATTTGACAGCTGGAAGTCACATTCTGATGGCTTTCCTTCTTCCCTGCTTTCTTCATTAAAGGTGCCAGGTTATCGCTGCAAAAGAAGAAAACCTACTTCCTGACCTCACACACAGAGCAGATAGAGCAATTTTTTCCCTTACCACCCTCTGCCAAATTGCCTTAACCCTGCCCTGCAGAGGAGAAAGAACAATTTGACACCCTTTGCCCATTCAGGAGGCAGCTTTTCCGCTAAGCCTGTGCAGAGAGGCCGTTTGGTGCCAGCTGTAGTGATAGATTTGTGGTTCCTCGCTGTTGCGGTTTCTTATGTAACGCTGTAACTAAAGCTGGCACTTGACAGAATCCGTAGCTCCTGTTCTGGCTCGGCTGCACATGATGCAAGAATAAAGGTAGTAAGGGCGGGTTGATAACTTTATGGTTTTGTGATCCCAAGACAAGACACCCCAGAGGAATTTTTCAGGCTGGGTCTATTTCTGAAGGATGGGATTGCTCTAAATGCCCCACAGCCACCACTCCTAAATAAAGTATTTCAGAAGAGAGGGACTGCCCATCTGGGAACAGACACTTGGCTTTGGGATCAACTCTGCTCCAGCCAGGGACTCCCCAAGGACTGCTGCTACTTTGAATTCCCATCTCCAAAGTACCTCTTGGGCAGTACACAGAGGCTGTAGAGCGATCAACCTGTAGACTACAACTTAGCCATGTGCAAGTGTCCCTAAAAAAGTGAACATTAACAGCTGTCCTATTATTATCCAAATAGATACTATTAGAAATTGATATATTTAATCACTCCCAGCCAGGGTGGAATTTGAACTCATGACCTAGAAGTAGTAGCAGAGTTTTCAGCTGCAGGAGAACAAAAAAAAAAAAAAAAAAGTAGAAGGTCAAACAGGACTTTTCCTGCTGGGTAAAATAATTTATTGCAGGTGAAACAGTCTCAGATATGTGGTAAATTAGGCTGTGCATTATCTCATGGATAATAACTTCTCTCTGATGTTTGGCTTCTTGTGTGCATCTTTATTTTGAGCTCTAAATAAGATAAGAAGCACCAGAAATCTCCCAGGAATAACAAATGCATTTTCTTTGCTTGATTGAGGAAATAAATATTGGACAGACATGTGTTATGCAACAATTTAAAAATAACTCTCTTGTAAAACTTGGAGTGAGCCTCAAATACCGCAGAAGTAGCAGAAATGTGTTACCTACCTTTTTATCAGTCAGCCAATACAGCTTTTCTCAGCTACTTTTGCTGAACTATTGGCCTGATCATTTCCTGGGCATTTTATTTTAATATATTTTCCTAGGAAAGGCATTCCAAGTCTCTGTTAAATTTGAATCTACACTCAAGCAGGCAAGGATTTGGAAAGAATGCTGCAGTCAGACTTAAATACCTGTGCTGTCCTTTATATCTTGTGGGACCTGGCAACACACAAGACAAAACTGTGTCCAGGCTATGTTGGACAGGGCAATCTGGTCTAGTGAAAATCAGATGAGTTTTAAGGTCCCTTCCAACCCAAATTCTGGAATTCCATGATTTTAGATCTACCACTGCATGGTGTACAGCCTGCTGATCCTGCTGCAGGCCCAAGGCACCCATCTTGTGATTGTTTCACCCAAACTTCTCTCAGTCTTTTTTGGTCAGGATCTCCTTAAATGAATGGTGGCATTGGGCACCTCTGTGCTGATATCCCAATTCCAGCATTTTCCTGGTGCTTCTGTGATAGGAAGAGCAAGGTGGAAAGAAAGCTCCTTCTTCTTTTCAAATTGTACCTCAGAGATGGTGCCTGGAATTTGATACCCCAAATTATCAGTCCCTGAAAGCCCAGTGCAGTAAACCAGACCATTTATTCACAGTGGTACAGCATTTTTTTAAACTCTAAGACCAGTTGCAGATGTAATGACAATAGAGGAAATTAGCTCATGATGGGATTTTAGGAAGAGGCTAGTGGAAGTATGTTCAGTAATGTTCAGTTATTAAACCATTAGAGATCCCACTGGAGACCAGCCAGTAGGATTTCTCATAATCTGCTGTGGCTTACGGCAAAACACAGAACCCCTGAGGAGGGAAATGACAAAATGTTCCTCTGGAAGAGTTGCCTCATCTCCTCACCCATGTCTGTGCTCTACTCTGCTCTTGGTGTGACAGCACATCCCTGTCTATTATCCCTCCCTCCTCCTGAGGAGCATGTTGGCCACAGCCCTCCTGCCTGGAACCCCCAAAATAGGTCTTGTTGAGGTGGGGTGGTGGATGTGAAACCAGAGAACACTGCAAACATCTGTGTTCACTTGGGGCCCAATCTAAGCTCTACTGAAAATGCACAAAATAACTTCCACTGGCTCCAGGAGCCTTCGGATCAGACACTGTGAGTGTTTGCTCCCATGGCTCTGTTCACCATTTTGGTGGGATTACAGGGAAACAGGAGGGTATTGAGTCCTGAAAATCAGGTCTTGGCTCAGGCCTGTTGAAAAGAAATCCAAGAAGTCAGGTCTGGATTCAGAGAAGGTGAAGAAGATTATTCTGCCAAGCTGACCACCCTAAACTGGGAAGAGATTTCTGCCCAAACTCAATGGTCTGGCACAGGGCTGAGGGCAGCAGCTGAAGTGCTCCCAGTCCCAATGGTGATCCAAAAGTTGAGGCGTGATCCAAAAGTTGGCTCCTTTTTGGTGATCCAAAAGTTGGCTCCCAGAGTGTGGTGGGCAGGGCGTGCATCAGGCACTTCTCGTGCACTGAGGGTAACCAGGCTGGTGCTGTTACACAGACACCGCGTCACAACCTGGACGTGGCTCAGGGTGTCAGGAACCAGGCAGTGCTCTCAGAGAGGCATGATGCAACAGGCAGAGCTTCGTCAGTGACACTGATGGCCTTGACAGCCATTGTCCTGTCCCAGCCTGCCTGCTGGCTGTGTTACTGCTTTCTCTCTGCTGCACTGGGACACTGAGCACTGTCCTCAGGTGGAGGATACTGGCATAATTCCGTCAAAATCAAAGGAGAGCTGCTGTCTTCTGCCAGTTGCAAATAGGGTTTTCTGCATTTCATGTCCCCAGTCTTTCCTTCCTCAGCTAAACCACACCAGCCTCCCCTCCTGCAGTGGCCACATCTGAGCCTCACGCTGAGAAGGGCTCCCATCTCGCTCAGGGTCTGAGTGAAGCAGTGAAGAAGAAAACACAACAGATTTTTTTTTCCTTCCTTCATTCCCTGCTTCTAATAGCAACCAGGTGCTCTGACACTTAACCTGTGTGCTGCCGTGAAATTGCCTGTCTAGTGCAAACACCCATGTGAGGCCCAGGGCCTTGAGGATTTACTTTATCCCAGGATTTGTAACCTAATCTCAGTGAGATTGTCCATTTATATCAGCCGCCTTAAAAATTCATATTTTTGTTGTTGTTAAACATGAGAGGAGAAAATTGTCTCTTGACATTGTTTCTTTTTAGTTTTTTGGGTTTTTTTTTTTTAAATAACTATCTTTAAGGCCTTGGCTGTAAATTTTGTTTTTTTATTCAATATGCTACTGTGTTTTAAACTGGCAGTAGGGCAAATGCTTGCTTATATGAAAGTCTGCAGGAGTTAATTAGTTGTATATGTATCTGTAGATTTGCTACTTAGAAAACTTAACAGTCCTTGCATGAAAGACACAGGAGAGCAGTATGTGTAAAAAAAAAAAAAAAAAAAAGAAAATAAAATGTTCAAAATCAAATGTGTTTAAGGTCCTAAACAGGACATGAGTTTCAGAGCAGACATGTAATCCTGCCCCTGGGCATCTTGTGCAGGCATGGAGCTGCTCTGAGCAGCAAATGCACCTCAGAGGGACAGATGAACAGCTGAATTGCAGTGGTTTAAACCTGCAGTATTTTGCTGAGTTCCTTGAGATTTACACCAATGGAGGCGAGAGCAGAGCTGTGGACTCATTGCCTGGTTTGGATTTGTGATGATTATAAGAGCTGGTGGTAGCTTTGGTTCCTAGAAATATTCCAAGGATCAACGGATATTTTCCTTTTCTAATACATTGGATCCTTTAACCTCTGACTTTAGTCCCAAGCCCATGGGTTATTGCATAAGTGGGTAAGGTGTCTGGTTTAGGTGTTAGTTAACTTTCTGACACAGCCAGAAGCAAAAGTTGAGCCTGGGCTTCAGAAAGCACAGAGTCCTGCTGGTACAGAATGTACCCACCAAGTGCTCAGCTGAGATTATCTATTCAGGCTGTTGGCTGCTCCGTGGTTCTTCCTTGGAAACACCCAGTTCAGGTTTGAGTTTGGGAGCAGAAATCCACTTACAGTGCCTAATAATCCATCCAGCCCTTGAGTTTTTATCTACCCTGTTTTGTAAACAAATCCTGTGCTTGTAAACAAATCATAAAAAAGCTGGAAGGCACAGAACAAACATGTGGCCCCTGTTGGCACCTCTCTCCTCATAGAGAGAGAGAGAAAAGCTTCTCCGAGGCTGTTTCCTTGGCATTTGTGTCTTCTGAGTCAGCTCAGTATCTGAGAGAGAGGCAAGAGAGTTGTTTTGAGGCCTTTGCACCTGCCATGTTGTTGGGCTTATCCAAACAGGGAGAGCTTGGACCACAGCTGAAATAACAGCCCGGCGCAAGAGCTCGGGATTTTTGACGTCCTTCTTGTGTTTACAGCATCCCACCCCTCCTCTCTCCTGACTGCAGAGCCATGCAGGAATTCTCTTCATTATCTTCTGCCGTGCTTCTCATGCCATTTTTATTAAAAAAAGGCAGGGCAAGGGCGAGCATGTGTGAGAGAGAAGAAGAAGAAAACAGTTGTATTTGTGCAGTCAATGGCAATGAGGGGGAAAGAATGGAAGCTGGGGAGCAGATCTGTTTGGGCTGTCCTAAAGTGACCTCGTCCCTCGGGCTTACTCTTTATCAGCTACTTCTGGAGCACATGAGGATAGTGAGACCTGTAAACACCATGGTGTTAGTGGGTATTTGGGGTAATTCAGGACCTCTGGAACTGGCACTTTCAGAGGCTGTGAGCAGCATGTGGGGACAGACTGGACAGCTTCAGGCTGTGTCTGCTGTCAGATGGCAAGGGATGGTGTAGACCTTCAGCTCTTCTGTTTGTGGTTGTAATCCAGTCCACCCTGGCAGCTGATCTAAAGCATTGTAACGAGGGAAGATGTGGGGTTGATGTTGTTTGCTGCCAGCAGATTTCCTGTTTTGCTCATCAAGGCTTCCTTGCTAGAGAAGAAGAGCAAAGGTGACAGTGTTAGAGGGAAGCAGGGCTGTCACCAGCAGACCAGAGCTCATTTGGGGCTGCAGGGAGATGGCAAGGAAATGTCATCTTTTGTCTCAAGTGTTTGGTGGCTGTTTAAGGTCAAAGACATATGTGTCCTTCATGAGGACACTTCAGGTGTAGAATTTGCCTGTTTCACACAGCTCTGGCTGTGACAGCTGTAATTTAATTGGGGATGCTTAAGCATGTGTTATCTTGTCCTTAAATAAGAGGAACACTGTCTGGTTTCATTGCTGTCTGACCATTTGTCTTTTCATAGGGCAGAAGCTGAGCTCAGCCTTAAGGATATTTTCAATTCTGTTGGAAACAAGTCTTTGCTGTATAAGGAACCCTCCTGCTGTTATTTGTAGTAGGAAAAACATATATGCCATGGTAGTAGGAAAAGAGGCATAGGATGTTTGCTTTCCCTCAGTTCTTTCACTGCATCTCAAGTGTGTCCTCAGGTACTGAAACCCTACAGCATGCACAGGGCAGATGTGGTTGGGGCAGCGTCAGCCTTTGCAGGTCTGCTGGAACCCAAGGGCATGAGTGCTTCTTCTGTAAATTCAATGATTTTAAACCCACCTTGGTCTGAGTAAAAAACAACTTCCCACAGGTATAAATTTTCCGTTAAGTTTTCCAGGAACACCCAAACTGAGTGCAGGGGTCCCTTGCCTGAGGGAGAGAGAGAGCAAGATTAACTCCATTGCCCAGCCTCTCCAGTAAAAACAGGAAAAGAATTAGAGGGTTCTATATCCCTGACCCAGGATCCGTCACTTGCCACAACAGACAGGAAAGTTGCCCTTGTGGTATTTCACACGGCACGTCCTAATTCCCCCTCTAAGCAGAGGGCTTGAGTCATTGCTTTTTAATAAGGCTGCCTCCCCACAGGCGGAAGCTGCAGAGATCAATGCGGCTTACTCAGTTCTAGAAAAGGTCATTAAAAGACCGTCGATATACATTTGAAGAGTGTTTGTTCACATCCTTGATGTTAAAGATGTTCTTTTCTCTCACTTCCTTAAGTTGCACCTCACAGAGCCGCCGTGTGCTGGGTCCTGCCTGGCAGCAGAGTGGAAAGGGCCCCTTGTTGCTGTCACTGTGCCACCAGCTCCCAGGGAAGGCGGCAGAGGAATTAAATGGTCAAAAAACACATTTTTTTCACCACTTGGAGCACAGCTTCTCTTGCTGACATCTCCATCTCTGAACTATCAGCCTTGCTATCCTATATCTGTAGAGAGGGAATAAACCCTTCCCCTTGCATTCCTTCCTCCCTCCCTCACTATGAGACTGGATCACTGCCTGGGGTATTGCACATATCATCCCTTTAGCAGCTATATTTCTCCAAAATGTGGGCACTGTGAAGGAATGCCAAAACTCTCAGTTGCTGCCAATATGACACATGTAACAGTTCAGGAGGATATAAGTATCTCACGTTCCAGTTGTTGAATCGTGAAATGCCACATGCATCTCAGTCAGCTTTTTGTCACTCGTTGTGTCTGGCCAAGGTGAGTTGAAACCATGCTGGCTTCAGTTTTGAGTTTCTGAGGTGCTTTTTTGATGTTCCAGTCCAACCACATCTCCAGCTCTGCGTGTGTGGAGCCCCTCTGGAGCAGACATCCCATTTCCGAGCTCCTCTGGGCACTGCTGGTTTGTTGGTGCTGCCCTGGATGTCACATCCTGGGGCTCCCCTGCTGTTCCCCAGTGCAGTGAAAACTGTGAAGCTTCAGGTGCTCAGAAGGGGATTTGGGATGTGGATGAGGAGGACTGGCCTCTCTGGAGACCTGCCATTGCTCTAAAGGGACCACATATCCCCAGGCATTTCTCTCTCCTTTCTTTGTATTTTAACCTAAAACAAGGATATTGGGGTGTCATGAGCATAAATAACTTAATAGCTCTTATTTTCTACTGCTGAGGAGTAAGGGGAACCAGAATGTGAAAATAATGTGTAAGGAGGCAGAGATTTTGTTCACCTTCTTTTTGGAGAATAAATGGGTTTTTTTTTTTTTTGTTTTGTTTTGTTTTGTTTTGGGGGTTTTTTTGGGGTTGTGTTTTTTTTTTGTGTCGCTAAATTTGAAGGGTCATTTGCCTGTCACAACACAAAGTTCCAAGAGCATTCCATCTCTGAGCAGGTTGCAGTTGGATATCTCCCCTCCCTGATGTGCAGCAGGTGACAGGGTTAGAGCACAGCCAGCAGCCAATGTACTCCATACAAAGTTTTCCATTCTTAAGCCATACAATTAAATAGGTCAGAGTTCTTCCCACCTAATAACTTTAATTTCCAATTTTCTGTCTTATTCACCCATGTACACATTCATCTCCAGCCACCTCATAATTCATAACCACCACATTCTCCTTGTGCTTGATTTGATTCTAGGTTTTCCTCCACTGTATTCTGCCAACTTCCAAACAAGTATGAGCTTTTCCTGTTGTCCCTTTGCTCACATGTGCACACAAATACTTCCCTCCAGTAAAAGCCATGTGCAGGGGGCACTCACTGCTTTTAGCTGCCTCATCACCTGGAGGTATTGGTGGAAATCACACCAAAAATCAGAATCTGCAAGCTCCTGTTTTGCACTCAGGACTATAATCTCAGTGCATCAGAAAGCATCATGGCCTCATTTATTTTGCAGCTGCCCCAAATGTTCATTGTTATCATTTTCAAAAATTGAATCTTTTGGGTTTTTTTTTTTGTGGTTAGCAGATCCCCAGTGACAAAATCCACATTCCTACAAGTGTACTTGTTAATCTTAAATATTTTACAAATGGTATTAAGATGGTTTTGAGACAGAACTTGAGAAATAACTGCTCTTTAATAATCAAAGCTTGGCTCTGTTTTGATTTCATCAGTATATATAAAAACCTCCCATCTTAGTAAGTGGATTTATCTGGGAGTGAAATCTAGAGGAAAACCCTCATTATTTTACTACAGTGTGTGTTTGACCACTTTAGTTACTTCCTATAATTTCTTTTTTCCCCCAGAAAAACAGTTGCGTTAAACAAACCCCAAGGGGCAGAAGTTTGAAACTTTTCACTTTGATTGAATAAACAGTCTTACCAATATCTGGGTAGACATCTCCCCAGCCTGTAGGTGAATTAAGATACTGTTTGTGCTACATGAACTCTCAAATTTAGCTAATAGGAGCCACGGACTGTTGCCGACAGGAATCAGGTGCAGAAGGAATGAGAAAGCCAGTCCTGTTTTCCTTCCACTGAGTTGCACTCCCATTCCAGTGCCATGTGCAGTAACAAAGAGTCAGATCCCAGTGCTCTTGGCGTGCAATTCATTCAAAGCCAGTTTTTTTGGGTTTTTTTGCAGGCACAGTACCCATGAGAAACAGCTTTGTTGTAAAATATAATGTGGGATATTGGAGTTTAAGTCATGCTTGTTAATTTAATGAATGTTGTAAGGAGATACTTATTTCATGAACCTGAAGATTTCAGTAACTCATTGATATCCACTTCAATGGCTTTGCTGCTCTGCGTAGTAGATTTATCTCCTCGTAGTACACACTTCATTAGTAGATGCTTTTTGACCAAGTTCCTGTGACAAAAAGCCATGTATATTGCTGTCAGTAATTGGGGCAATGTGAGCACAGTGAGCACAGGACTGGCGGGCTTAGGGAAGAGCTGGGTTGCCTTTCCTGCTCTGCAATTAACCTGATTGATGACTTTGAGCAAATCATTTTGCCTTGGCCACTCCATGGCTTTACAAATCGGCACAATGAGGACCACAAATGAGTTTCTTTGAGGAAGGTCTTGAGTCTTGATAGTGTAAAAGAGCCAAACATTTTTATTAGGATTATATTATTCCCATATTACATATGAAAAATATTATTCCTCATTTACAGATGCACAGGTTTTAGGTAATTATGGCTTTGCATCAATATGCAACAGTTCGCTAATTCTTTCTGTAAATATTTCAATGCTAATACCCTGATCCTGTGCTGTGGTGTGGATCCTATTTTTTGCTCTGGAAGAAACCAGCTTTTTAATTCTTCTGTTTTAATGCCCATATGTGATGTAGATAACTTATTTGTCCATCACTGAAACATCCTCAGCTTACATTAATCATCACATTCCCACTGGCTCCAGGTGCAGCTGGATTGAGCTCAGGGCTGCTCAGGAAATAATGAGTATTTATAATAATAATGAATAACAGGGTATTTTAAATTCCTTAAATTAGCTGTGGCACAGACTTGCTGTCCCTGACATGGAACAGAAGTGTCCAAGGCTGAACACAGTGAGGAACAGGGTTGGTTCTTCAGGTGTTGAAGTATTGTTGTCTGTTGGTGATAATCTCAGTGTTTCCCACTGCTCATGGTGAGGGCTGGCACTGCCACGGTGTCACTGCAATGCCATCTCTGCAGCAGGTGGAGATGTAAGCAGCAACACACCAAAATAATTGTTTTCATCAGGAAATGGTTTAGCTGTCAGGTGGTCAAGAACTGCACCTATATCAGAGTTGTGCATAAATCAAGCATAGACAAAGGTAGTGCTGGTTGTGCTCACAAAAAAAAGACACCCAACCAAAAATTAATCACGTCAAAACAAGGTAGGATCACTGGGAGGAGCTGATTGAACTATACCTTCCTTTTATGGCAGCCACAGCTCCAGTCCCTCTTTCTCTGCCCTTTGCTGCTGCTGCCTTTGTTGTATGAGTGACTGACTTTCCTTTTGTCTGGCAGGGAGCTGAGCGACAGGACCACGTACAGATACCAGGTGGTCATTGTGTCCGGGATGGAGGAGAGCGAGCCGTCCCCCGCCCTCGTTTATGTCTCTGGGAGTGGATACTGTGGAGATGGGATTATCCAAATGTAAGTCTGGAGTGAGCAAACAGATAAATCTGGGCACATCTCCTCAGCCAGAATCCGAGGCTAGGAAGGAATTGATGACCTCTGATGTCTCCTTAGGTTAGGCTGGCTCTCATCTGTAGATAATGACTCATGTGCTTGATGATTACCGGGATGATGACATTTAATTGTAATGTAGGCCCTTCTCTCCTGGCACCAGGAGATACAGACAGAGATACAGATAATGGAGTCCAGACAGCAGGATCGATAGGCAAGGACGCTCTGTGCTGTTTATGCTGTTTGCCCATGTATCTGTATCTTTATACATGGGTGTGACATTTCCTGCACAGACCTGAAGCTGGAAAAATTCACACAGCCTTCCATGCTGTCCCATGTGTGTGGCAGCTGGGTAAAACCCTGCCACGTGCTGGGGCCAAGTGCCTGGTGCAACCCCTTGTTTGACTGACCACCAGAGCTGGGATGCATTTGGAAGTGATAGATTTGGCCTCGGAGGAAGAGTGCTGGGAATTGCATGTTCTCAATCACTCTCTCACCAGTCCCCAGGCCATTGAAAATGTAAAACAATCCTTCACAACTATGTTAGAGTTTATTCCTTTACTATGTTGGCCCTTAAGGCTGCTGCTTCAAAGCTTCCTGGCATTAGGTAATTTAATTATTTAAACTATGGAAGTAACAATAAGCAAGTGCTTAATCCAGCCAGTATTATTTGCTTGAAATAATGCTGATCAGCAATCACAGAGCACAACTCTGTCAGATGATATACCTGGCAGCAAATATTTGCAGGAAGAGGCCCAACAGGCAAGGAAAGCAAAGAAAACAATCAAACAACATATGAATCCAGGGCAATCCTGGAAAGAGAGGTGGAGAAAGACAGATTAATTTTGCTTTACATAACTTTTCTGCTACTGTTATGTTTGCACATTCCTCAAACATCACTTGTGGCTTTGCAGCAAGTGTCAAACAATAGCTGAGCTGCCTCAGGAGCGAGCAGGAACCAGACTGTGTCACAGCTTGGTTGGTTGTGGCCCCACTTGCAGCTGTGGCAGCCCCTTTCTCATCTGGTTCCCACTCTTCTCCCACACGCTGCCGCAGCCGTGTGGGTTGGCATGAGGCAGGAGCCCGTCCCCAACACCCCTAGCTCCCTGTTGACTGCTCTCCTCTGAGTTCTGCCACCTGGAATAGCCACGCTCCAGGCTTTATGCCTTGTTATTCCCATGCTGGGGTCTTCCAGAAATCTGGAAGCCTGGCCCTTCCAGATTTAATACAAAGAGTTTCAGAGATTCCTGTTCTCTTTTTCCCCACCTGCTGAGCTACAGCCACACCAGCTATGAAGGAAGTTGTTCATATCCTCATCAGAGGACAGCAAGTGGTATCCACATGTGCAGCAGGGAGCTGGCCAGGCAAGCCTGTGAACCAGGAATGATGAAAAGGATGAAGCCAGGAGGCTCCCTTAAGGAGGAAGGGAGAGGTATTTTAGGGGTTGGCCACACAAAGCTGCTGTACAAGATATGAGGGCTTTGGGGTTCTTCAGAGGGGTTACACAGACCATGAGGTTGATGTTACTTTGCCTGCTGACTGCTTTTTGCCTGCAGAGAACTGGGGGAAGAATGTGATGACATGAACAAGATAAACGGTGATGGCTGTTCCCTGTTCTGCCTGCAGGAGTTGTCCTTTAATTGCATCGGTAAGTCTGGCTCAGAGCCCTCAGACCCACGGTGGGCAACAGCCCAGCACAGAGTGCAAGGGAAAAACCAGCAGTACTTTCAGCATTTCCAGCTGAAGAGTTGTCATGGGAGAGAGAAAAAAGGTGGAATTTGTAGGTTTGAAAGGTGAACATATCTTCCCAGCTTCTGGTCATTTTGATGGGAAATTGGTTCTGCTGGCTTTGAAACAGCCCAGGACTTAGGGCTAAGTCAGCCATTGTGGGACTGATCCAAAGCCCATTGAAGTCAGTGGGTGGTTTTCCACTGGCTTCAATAGGCTTTAGATCTGACTACGTGAGAAGACATGAACTGATTTTTTTCTGGTAAACAGGAGGAGGAGTGAAAGGGGAAGGGACTGAGACCAGAAGCAAGTCCAGCTGAGGTCACACCTCCTTTGAGTTGCAAATCAATATCTGAGGATCAAAGGTCTGGCTAATCCCCTTTTTCAGAGGTGAAAACTACTTAATCAGATTTCATTTGCAAGCCTGGTTTGCTCTGATTAGCAAAACCTGTAAGCACAATGGCCGGAAGATGCTCGAGCTATCGGGGCTGCAGTTTCGAGATTTACATATTTATTAAACTCTCTAGGAATGCTGAGGACAGAGAAGGGAAATGGAGACCAATTTACACTGCACCTTCTGTGGAGTAGTCCCACGTTGTGGGGTTGCTTTTTCCACCCAGGGGTCTGTGAGGTCTGGGAAAAGAACAAAACATGCAGGGCTTCAGGAACCAAAGTTAATGTTTATAAAGGGTCGGCTTTTTCTCAAGACATTTTATGAGATTCCTTATCTGGACTGCCCAAGCAAACACCCTGCCCCATGTAGTGATCCCATGCCTTCAGCTCAGGGCATCAGTCCTCAGCAGATACTGTAGCGTTTGCAAATCTGAAATTTGCTCTTTTTGGCAATTTGACCATTATCTCTTGTGCCTGGAGCAACGCAGAATGGACCTCACAGGCACCATGTTTCCTTTGGGTGGTAAACGGGACTGCTTGGCTCATCACAACAGCTACATTTTAACTTCAGCTTCCCACATTGTGAGTGAGACTTGAAGCCTGATTTGGTGATGTACTTATTTACATATGTAAATAGTTCTATTGAAATCAGGGAAATTTATTGTCGAACCTAATTGCGACAATTGGTGGTCTTGGAGTTACATTTGTGTTTCAAGTAACTTGCTGCCTTAGAGCCTCAAGCACTGCAAGATTTTAGTCATAATATTTTGAAAGTGGGATAAACACTTACGCAAATGTTTTGGGTTCCCCAGACATCACGCGTGGTGTGAGGCCGGTTCCAGCAAGGCTTTGGGCTGGTGCTGGATGGTTGTGTCTGCATCACCCTGATCCACAGCAGGGCTGAATTCCTTGGTCCAGGTCTGTGTTTTGACCACATCCCAGCATTACATTAGGACATGACCCAGGTCCTCCCCTGTGCCCATCAGTTTTCCAGGAAACCAGGTGATGTGGGTTGGGTGGGAGCTGCAAAATGCTCCAAATAAGTCCATGGACAGGAGTAAGAGTGGGGTATCCCAAGCCTTGGACCACACAGTGATGTCCTAGGGGTATGCAACACTCTGCTTTATGCCTTTATATAAAAACATGGGATTGGTTATGTCGGGAAAACCTTTAAGATCATGGAGTCCAGTTGTGTCATCCACCCCCCATCATCCAACCATTCATCCACCATCCAACTCCAGGAACAGCAACAGGGTTTCCTGAGAGTGTGGAACAAGGCTGCCTGACAGCAGTCTGACTAGAAAATGAAGCAACTAAAACATACAGATTTTTCTACTCCATGACAGAGGAAGTGGGTTTTCAGATTTGCTTGTTTTGGAAAGGAGAGGGGAATTCCAGGGGCAAAAAAGTTGTTTGTTTGTCACGGGCTTTGGAAGGTTGTGGTTTGCACAGATCCTCGATTACAAAACAAATTATATCAAATTCCTTGTGAAATATTGAATATAGGGACTCAGATGAATCAAATTAGCTGAATCAAAGGGAAGGTGCAGGAACAGAGACCTTAAAAATGTTTGGTTGTGCGACTTCAAAAGTTGAGCTGGTGTGACTGCTGTGGTGGTGATGGGCTCAGTGTTTCTGCAGGGTCTGTGAGGGCAGCCCCACTGCTGTTTTCAGGCAAACACAGCCTTCAGGCCTCTAGGACAGGTTCAGAGGAGCTAACACCTGTGAAACACATCTCAATGGCTCTTGTGGTGGCTGGACCACGTGAATTATGACCCCAAGAGCTAAAGAGACACTGCCAGTTTGTCTTTCAGACAAATGAACAGTGCTG
This sequence comes from Pyrgilauda ruficollis, assembly GCF_017590135.1. NCBI lineage: Eukaryota > Metazoa > Chordata > Aves > Passeriformes > Passeridae > Pyrgilauda > Pyrgilauda ruficollis. The sequence goes on from NW_024524822.1 coordinate 3,245,923, forward strand.
ATTTATATTCTGCTTGGTATATCAAGCATTAAAATCTCACCAGAAAATATAAAGATGTTGGGAAAGTGAGTGGCTGTACATATTACATAATAAATAACAGTAAAAAAGAGCAGAAATTCAGCATTCTCCACAATCTAACAATGTCACACCTAATCCTCTGCCTTAAGCTGAACAAAAGTCTTCTTTGATATTGGTGGGGTGTTTTCCTGGAAAATACAGAATTCTTGGGTCCTGGTTTCAGGAGCACAGAAAAATAAGTGTAATTTATTTCCATGTTTACAAGGCTAACACATGTTATAATCCTGTAGAACAACAAGCAGTTATTTCAGAGAGTGTTATTTTTTCAGTGATGTTCTTGTTGTATTATGTAGCTCTTCAGAGCCCCGGGAATCACTCCCCTTCACCAAAGAATTCAGTGAGCCTCAAACACATGTTCAGAGGCTTTGTTGAATCGGGGGCCTCAGGGTTTGATCTTGCAAATGCTTTCTTCCAGGCGTGTTTCTGAACTACCACAAGGCATTCTTTAGACTTCAGCAAATCTAACCACAACAGTGAATGCAATGCTTGTCACAAATTGTCTGCAGGATTGGGTCCCACGTGGCTGGAAAGAACTGCTAAACATTTTGTTTGCTAAAGACGAGGCTGAAGGGGCGTCGTGGGCGGGTTCCAGAGGAGGAGGTTTGATAGCAAAGCCCAAGTGGGCTCCTGCCTCCTAAAGCAGAGACCACGCAAGTCACCTCACTTGGTAGGAGAAAAATACAACAGAGCCCGCAAGCACCACCAGGCTTTAGATTCAGAGACATGAATCACAGAATAATTTAGGTTCAGAGGAGTCTCTGGAGGTCTCTGGTCCAAGGAGAGCCAACTTCAAAGTTAGAACCAGCTTCAAAGTTGGAGCATGTTGCTCAGGGTCATGTTCAGCTGCGTTCTGGATATTTCCAGGGATGGAGGCAGCCTGTTTGCAGGTGTCCCTTTGCCTCTCTCACTCCCTTTGACTTTTAGGATCATGGGGTTTATGGGCTTTTTTACTTGGTCCAACTTTCCTTTGACTAAATGGTACAAGGCTCTCAAGACACTATGCACTAGTGCCTGTAATAAAATTACACTTCTTTTTATTTTTAGTCTTGCTTTTGTTTTTCCTCCTTCTTTCCTCTCTAATCAGATAACAGTGGATCAATCTGCTCTGCCAGGGAGGAGGGGCGCGGGGGAAGGAAGGAGGGAGGCAGGGAAGAAAACTGTGTGGTCTCACTGTCAGGCTGTCCTGGCCTTCTCCAAGCACAAAGCTGAGCAACAGAAAACAGAAAAGATTAATAGCATTTTCTTCCTGCAACATGCTGAAGAGTGACAGTGAGATTAATTAATTAATTAATGGAAGCATCTGGCAGTGCTCCGTTTTTTAAGTTCTGCAGCACTCTCGCCCTTCCCCATCGTGAAATTTATCATCTCTACCTTTTCTCCCCCCTCCACCCCCAGCCGCTTCCTGTAGTGGATTTTGCATATTTTTCTTTTTTCCACACAGAATTTGGTCCCATGGGGAAAGTTTCACTTTGCCTTTTGATTAGTAGGAGACAGGTGATTCCAAGCCATGTCTGTGTGACTGATGCACCCCTCTCCTACCTCTGGGCTGCTTTCCTTTCACCTTGCCCCGATCACTCTGGGGATAACAGATTTTTGTGGTTACCGCGGATCTCAGCCAAGTTCAACCCGACGTGTCCTGTGTAAAACAGACCCCATTTGTAAGAGTTATGATTCACAGTGGTGGGAACCCGGGGCTTAGCACTTGATCCATTCCCAGCGGAGTGCTGAGAAATGGGTGTCTGAGGCACAGCTGAGCACCTTGTCCTTGGCGTGCACTCTCCCACACACCAGCGCTGCACACCCAGATATATGTGGGACATTGAAAAAGAGCCCGGCTTTCATTTGCATTCCTTTTGTGTAGTGGGATGTGCATTATGCATTGATTTAGCTCACCAGTGCTGAAGAAAGAGAAGGATATAATAAAAAAGATGCAGAGATCAATAAAAAGGGAGGGAGGGGGAGAGAAAGTAATATGAAAAGAGATGAGTAAAGACTGATAGACACATTGAAACACAGCTGGGAAGTAGCTCCAGAACTTCTATCTCCCCTTAAGTTTGCCAGGTAATTTATAGGGGTTTCAGTCACATCTTATTGGTGTTATTATTGCTATACTTTATCTCCTTTACTTATGAGGGACTCTTGGCTAAAGCCTTTTTACAGCAAAACAGGGCAGTGCTTCCACTGAACTTCCAGATGGGAGTGGTCACCCTGAAGAATGGGAATGTTTCAGGTTAGACACACATCTCAGTGTTGTGTGGGATCAGGGCCTCAGGGATATAAAATACAAAGAAAAGACAGAGAGCAGAGGCAAAGAGAAAATAAATATATCTAACTCTTGAATTTACCACCAATTTCTGGCATGCTTGAAACATTAGTCACCAGTGGTTGTTCAGGGAGAAGTATGATTTTAATTTGACAATGATCCTTAAACACCTTTTCTTTTGCTCCTGCTTGGCCCCAAATGTTTTTCTGCTACCTTACAAATCTGGATCTGTCTTCCTCCTCCTCAGAGGCCTCTCCCTCCAGCTGTGAGCCTTACCTTTGTGGGAGCTCTATCCTTTACCTCTCCCATTATCCATAAATTAAGCATAGCACTTTCCCCTAATCTTATTGTTTGGCGGGCTGCATTGCATTCAGGGAAATGATTAATATTCATGAGCTTGCTATCTCTGTTTGGTGCATAATCCTCTGGGGAAATTGCAGTGTTAAATGAGTGACACAAACCTAATTTTATATGTCTTTTCTTTCCTTTCTTTCTTTTTCCTTTTTTCCCTTTCTGACAGAGAAGTAATGTGCTTAAAATAAATTGATGGATGACCATCCATATTCATTGTGGGCATGCTTTGAGAGCTCTCCCATCCTCTCCCCCTCCCTTCCTCATACTACTGCACAGGAACACAGCTTTGGCTGCCCAAACCGTGGCCCCATGCAGCAGCTAATGGTGATTTTGCCTTCTTTCACCAGCATTAAATAGGCCTTGGCTGACCCTGCCGAGGGCTTTCACTAGAACAACAGCATGGGAGAAACAGAGCCACCTTGCAAGAGAAACTCAGCATCTCCCAGGGCATCAATAAGGTGAAAGCATTGACCAAGGAGCTTGGGAAAGACTGTTGCTGTTGTTAAAGCAGCTGAGGTTCTATAACAGAATTTCATGGCAAATAGTCATGAATTTACTGGCCGGGGTTATTCAGATGATATTTGTGTGACTCCTTCAGCTTAAGGCAAATACTTTGATGCTGACTGTTTCCTGCAGCTCGCAGAAGTGTGGCTGCATGTTCTGAAATGTCTAAGCACTCATTTGGCAAGTTAGTAATCACAGAATCCTCGTAAAGTCTCTTAAAGTGATTTTCAGACTGTCATCATTAATAGTGCAATCCTAGGAAGTCCAGCTGAGCCACAGAGCAGAGAGAGCAGACATCTCAGGCAGCAAAATACAAAGGACAGATGCTTTTTTGTGGGGGAGAATGTGGGCTGGAGTGGTATTTGCCTGCATTTTTCCCTAGGCCAGTGACTCCAACCCAGCTCAATCCAGCTTCAGTTTTTAGGACACAGCTACAATGAGAGTCCAGCAGAAGAGCTACTCCTCTGCTTGTTGCATCCCTCACACATTACTCTCCATGGATCTGAGAGGCTTCCACAGCTGGTCAGACTCCCATCCTGAGAGCATCCTTTGTGACTCAACAACAACTGTGCTGAGGATGAGGCTGAGCACAAGACCTTCCTTTGCAGTAACATACAACTGCATGCACAAACAAGCAGTTTGTTTTCCCTGGAGAATGGCACCTCTGGGTTTTTACTCTTGTGTTCCTCCTCCCAAACAAGTGTGCCAGGTGCCTCAAGGGGCCATGCTGCCCACCTTTCTCATGGTCATAATGGTTACTCCCTTGTGTGACAGAAATCTCAAGACTTTCAGTTGAACAGTTTCCAAGTTAAGCTGGTAAATCTGCATAATGTCAAAATCTTCTTGGCACTGTTTTATCCAACCATCCAGAGAGGGAAACAAGGTGAAGTAGGAAGAGAACATATGTGTTAGTGCTCTTACAGCAATACCTGGTTGCCAGGGTTGGAGATGGCTGTGTTGTGTCCTTTGGCCATTCCTGGTTGCCGGGGTTGGAGATGGCTGTGTTGTGTCCTGTTGGCCATGCCTGGTTGCCAGCACTGGGAAGGGTTGTGTTGGGTCCTGTTGGCCATTCCTAGTTGCCAGGTAGAGGTAGCTGTGTTGGGTCCTGTTGGCCATGCCTGGTTGCCAGCTAGAGATAGCTGTGTTGGGTCCTGTTGGCCATGCCTGGTTGCCAGCGTTGGGGATGGCCACTTTGGCAGTGATAGCTCAGACAAGGTCTTGCTAACACTGCCAGCTATGGGAAATATCCTTTCTCTTAAGTGACAAAGACTCATGTTCTTGGAGGTGAAATATCAAATTTCAGTGCCGGGCTCTGCGAGGGAATTGTAATTGTATCTGTCTGCAGCAGGCAGATCAATTGCATAATTCTGGTGCTCCGACTGCTATATCATAGCGAGGAGCCGAGTCCCACCACACAAAGAAAGCCAGTCACACCCAGGAATGCATTTCCACAAGCAGTTGAATTACCAGGGAGCCTCACTCTGCAAAGGCATTATCCCTGCCTGCTCTGCTCAGGAGATGCTCAGACATGATTGTCATATTCCACTGAAAAAAAGCCTCCTGCGAGGCCCCTGGATGTTCCGCAGTAGATTGCGACACCCACACTGCATTCATTTCCAAGGTGTCTGTTTTATTTCATTGAAGGAAGACGTCACCATTTATTGATATTCTGACTTTATTCTGAAAGGTCTGCCCAAGCTCCATGTAATGGTTTTCCTCCTTTCAATCAGAACATCCAGGAAGGAAAGTAACTCTTGAATATTTTACTGTAGCAGGAAATATCTCTGTCTCTCCCTTCTTCAATATTAAAGAAGAGATTAGCAGATATCCTGGAAGCAGGCCATATTATTCACTCTCTTCCCACTGAAGCCAAAGGTGAAACTCCCATAGAAATAAATGGAGCAGGTTCTGCGGTCACTCAGCCACCGAGTTCATGTGATCTGCAGTGGAATTATTTCCCTTTTTGTGATAGAAACCTCTGGATACATTTCTTCTCCTCTGTGTGAACATAAACACCAGTACTGGAGATGCCGATTAAGTGACGTGGTGGTAAAACCCTGCTTCTGCAGAAGCTGCTGACTTTGGTGAGCCTGGGGTTTGGCCTTTGCTGTGTCTGAAAGTCTGCACACCTCTGGACAGACCTTTTAGGGGTTAAAATGCAAATCTTGTTCCACTCCAAGAATTTGTTACTCTGAGACAATGCTTCTGCATTTTTACCCCACCCCCCTTTTTTTTCCCTTTTTTTTTTTTCTGGACAAATAGTTATGTGGCATGAGGCTTGTTATAGTTGGAAACATCCCTAAGTAAACAGCTGAGCTTAAAAATACTTTTTTTTGTCTGGCCTTTTAAAAAAATGGTAGTTACTGCACAAAAGAAGACTATGCCGATGCCAATCACTGCGTCCTGGCTGAAAACAGGAAACTGCCTCCAGTGTCTGTCCCCAGCACTTTGATGACCCTGCTCGGACATTCAAAGCCTTGTTTGAGGATGTGCCCTGTGCTATGAATTGGATCTCTTTATCTCTTTTTTTTCTTTATTTCATGAGGTCCAAGGCTGCCTATCACAGATAAGTGTATATCCTGCCTGTCTGCTTGCTGGCCTCTATAAGTCTTCACTCACTTTGCTGATGATTTTCCAGCTTCTCCTCAAACTGGTAAAGGAGATGGGGAGCTACCTGCTTATCCAGACCTGCTCTAGTACATGCTTCCCAGCGCTCACTAAACCACCTGTGTTATCTCAGGCATCCTTTCATTTCTGAACTCCAGAGGAGGGATCTGTATTTCGGTACAAAAAGCTGCCTCTTGCACTGTGCTCAGGCAGCTTAGGAAGAAAGGAGAGATGGAGTTTGCATAATTTTCTGGTGCAACACACAAGAGCCCCAAGACTATTTTGGATCTTAAAGCCTGACTTCAGGAGTTAGCAAAAGAGGTCTTGCCAATTTGTTTCCTCAAGTCACACTTCTCCAGGTTGATTCTGCCACAGAACCTCCTTCAAGGTTTCCCAGATGTCACAGAAATCTTTGCTGAAGTGGAGACTGCCTTTTCCCAAAACAAGGGCAAGACAGGAGCTTTGGTTTGGCCCTAATGTTTTTCTGCCTTCAGTAAGAATTTTCTAAGGGAAAAGGAGCTTGGGCTGCCTGAACGAAAATGTGTTCCCCGAGTTCAGCTCAGTATCCTCCATCATCTGTTGTTAATCCCCCAGAGATGCTCTCTCCTGCTGCCAGGTGCTATGCCTGCAGATGTTTTACTGTTCTAGATTTCAGCTGGATTTCCAGGCAACTGCTTTTTAATTTTTTGAAGTAATTTCGTCCTTGAGGACAAATCAGATATTTTTTGTGTTCCTTTCTTCCATATCTCCTTCAATCAGATGTATCTTAGAAGAGCACAGTCCATGGTGTTGATGAATACAGTCCATGGTGTAGGTCATGCATGATCAATCCCCAACCATCACCAGGTCTTGGAAGCCTCTGGACCTCTGTGGAGACAAAAATTAGATCATGTTGCCAAAACCACGGATGCATTTAGTGTCACAGTAGTCAAGAAGAGAACAGAAAAAGCATTTTGCATTATTATAGGAATAAAGCCATTAGCTACTTATTCCTAGAAATACACCACTCCTGACACTGTCCTCTCTGGCTCTGAGCCTGTAGGACTCTATGAATATTACTGAGCTCTGTTCCTACCACTGAAGAAAGGGAAAAAGCCTGTTAGTTTTTATTTTGTGAGGGCAGTTGTAGGAAGAAACAATCTGGTTGTTCTTTGCTTTGCTTATGAAAATGTAAAGCTCAACATGTAACCTACCCATCATCCAAGACCACCAGAGTCAGAGCTGGTGCTCAACACCTGAAGGAAGAACCTCTGCTAGTTTTTGGCAGCCCACACAGTGATGCACCACATTTGGCTGTTGAAGGTTGGTGCCCTTGTGCTTGGGAAGGATTTAATGACAATCCCCTGTTTGCCATCACTCAGAACTGGGAAGCCCACTGGCAGGAAAGGCCTTCCCCTCTTCTCACTGGCACTCCCCTCAATGCAGAGTTCTGCACACTGTGTGATGAGTCAATAGTGAGAGCAACGGATCTTCCTTAAAAATAACCAGGGTTGTAAAGCCAGTTTCCCTCATCATTTTTCAGAGCACACAAAGGCAAGTGGGTGCCTCATCTCTCAGCTTCTGTGCATGGTGCTGTCCCATGGATGCAGTGGCACTCCAGGGCCAGCACAACTCCAGAGCTCATGACAGTGAGCAGTTCTGCAGTTCAGCAGGACTTGGTTAATCATTTAGGCAGCCCCCATTTAATTCAGACATCTCAGGCTCTCTGTTTGGTTCCTCCCTCGGGTTTGGCAGACTCTGAGCAGACAGATTTATTGGGGTCTTAGGTATAATCAGGAACAAATTAGCCTCTGTTAGGATCACACACTGTCCTGGATCACAGCTATTCAGGGGCTGCTTTCCCCTCCGTGTGAGTACGAATTAAGTCATCGGGCTGAAGTAGGCCTTGAGTATTCTTTTATCCCAAACACATGATCTTATCAGAAGCCCATTACGTTTATCATCGCATTAGAAGGGAGCATTTGGAGCCAGTGCAGGAGTGTGTTGCTCTATAAATGCTGTGCTTACTTCAGTGCCTGTCGTGAAAAGAAGTCAGTGCTTTGGGAAGGCCGGGAAACACTGTCTAAATGCATGTGCCTAAAATTAGGCTGTGAGTTTGTGGGTATGTGTTTCATGGGGGTGGCTGAGTCGGGGATGTGTAAAGGGAGCGCCCGTGCGTTTGTGTGTCAGTGTTTCTGTCAGCGTGGGTGTGCAGCAGGGTGGTGATGTTTCACTGTGTGTGTGCATATCTGACTGTGCATATGTTCATAGGCTGAAGGTCAGGTCTTTTTAACAGGGTAGGTATTTTCCTTTCATCCCCCCACCCCTTTTTACAGAAATAAGCCTCTTTTCATAAAACGACAAAGTGCTTTTTTCCAAAAATACATATTTGCATCTGTTTGGCATTTGGTTCTGAGGATTTTTGATTGCTGATCTCAGTCTTTTTAGGGCTGAACATTTTTCAGAGATTTCTGTTGGGCCTCTCACTCAAACTGGGACATAGTGGGTAAGCCAATTAATTGTATCCTACTGTCATGATACCTGACTTATGCCTTGATGTGGGTGAGGAACAGGAGATGCAGAAGAATAAGGTGAGGGAACCAAGAGTTTGTCTCCATGGCCATCACAGTGACATTCTCATTCCACCCATTCCTTGAGCTAGCCAGACACAGGGCATGGCTGTCCCAGGGATGAATGAGCCCCATGGGGGTGACACTGCTGGGTTGCCTTAGGGCCCATCAGCACATCCACCCAGACACCCCAGGAGCCATTGTCATCTCTTGTCTGGGAAACACTCCCCCAAGCCCTCCTCTGAGCACTTTGAGGGGTGGGGTATAAGTTTGGTGGCTCCCAGACAAATTAAGATGCTAGGATGTGACATGTAAGGTCAAGAAATTTGGCCACCCTGGGAATATTCATTCAGGACTGCACTCATACAGCTGAAACACTTCCAGACTTGTGCTTCTTTTCACCAGCTCGGAGCTCTGGCCTGTCATACACAGTTCCCTACATTTATCCATGTACACAAGTTGTCCACAGAGGCTGTGATTAATCAAATCGCAATGCCATTTTTCCCTGATAGACTTCTCAATTCTTTCAAAGCCACCCTCTCAAAGACCTGGAATCTTGCACAGGAGGAAAAGGAGTGAAAGTCATTAAATAATTGAATAGCAATAAACTGATGTTTTCTGGCTCATGATGGTATTTCACTGTGTAAACCAGGAGAAAAAATAAACAGGGGATTTAGTAGATTGGAAGTAGCTCAAAATTGAGCAGCCCTTGGATTTTCTGACACCTAGCTCATGATAGTCCAATGCTACTGACAGGATTCTCCGTAGGGATCCTTTCCATCAGTCCAGCTAGCAGCTCTGGCTAATTTCCTACCGTTTTTTTCAACAGGCTTATTTGCCAGACAAAAATACAACAGGCTGTCAGAACTGGATACCTCTGGGGACTGGCAATGATAATACAATACAAAATAGGATACCAACAGGTCAAAGGTTTCCATTTCACAGAGTACTCTAATGACTGAAAGTCATTATTGCTATGCAGTCTGTTTGAAAAGAGTAGATGGATCTCAGTTCAGTTTTTAATGGGCCAGTGTTACAGAAACAACCTCAAAAATTTGGCATCTTTGTTGGCAGTCTCATTAGAGAAGCCACAGAATAAATGGGCAAGGATAATAAAGTCTCCTGCTGCTTTTGATCCTTTCAGGTCAAATCTGAGTCATGTTGGTTGAAGCCGTGTGTTTATGTGGCAAACTCACCCTCACACTGTGTGTACTGTATCTGCCTTGGATAAACAGATCTGTTTGGCCCTTTGGTCACTACAACTGTGAACTTGGAAGTTTTCTCCTTCTCTACAGCCACAGTTGCTGTTGTTGTTGTTGATTTGCAGATGTCTTTTAAAAACAAAAAGGGAAACATTTTAGACCAAACCCTCTGCTGGCATTTTTCCATTCCAGCTGGTGGAATTATGCCAACACCCACATTTGCCTGTCTATGTATTTTCTATCTCTGCTTTCTTCTATCTCTTTTAAAAGGAGATAGATGAAAATAAGCAGAACCCCCCAAACATTAGGAAATATCTTCAGGGAATTGCCCAATACAAAAGTTGGCTATTGTTGCTTGGTTTTATTTAAATCACCTTGGTATGACCCAGAATGCTTCCACCTCCCAGTGACCTGACACAGCAGATACACGACCACTGATGGTATCAAGTCCTAGGAACTACCCTGCAGACACATGTAGTTTGTTTTCTCTGTTTCCCCTGGCAGATGAGCCCAGCAGGTGCTATTTCCACGACGGCGATGGAGTCTGTGAGGAATTTGAGCAAATGACCAGCATCAAAGACTGTGGCGTTTACACTCCCAAAGGCTTCCTGGATCAGTGGGCTTCCAACGTCTCTGTCTCACACCACAGTGACCAGCAGTGCCCAGGGTGGGTGGTCATTGGTCAGCCAGCTGCAACCCAGGTAAGGACAGCGTGTTCCTCTTCCTCTCCTGCAAGTCCAGCAAGGAGCAATGATCTCAGGTGGAGCTCAGTGGTCAGCGTTCAGGGGTGCTCTTACCCCTGCCTGTTCACTTGTTTCTTCACCAAGGATGGCCCCTGGCAGCAACTTCTCTCTTTCTGAGCCTGATTAGTAGTGATGAGTTGAAATTCAGTCCCAGTCACCCAACTGGAACTGGCTGAAGTTGTGGCTGGGTTGATTCAATGAGCTGTACAGGAGTCACCTCTCCCAACCATCATCACCTCAGAGATAGACGGTCTCTTCACAGCAAGCACAGGGAATGAGCTTGTGGCAATGAGTTCTGAAGGCTAATGCCGAATAATACAAAAGAGTGTTCTTTCTTTTTTAATAGTTTTGTGTTTTCTGCCTCCCAGTTCCATAAAAGCACCCTATTGTTCTATTCTGAGAAAGGTCCTGTCCATTCCCAAAGCCATTCATTAGCTTTAACCCCCTTCTCCTATGTCTCCTTTGTAACATAAATAGCTCCAGTTACCATAACTTTACCTTTTGTCTCTTTGAGAGAATTACATCCAAATGAGTTCAAAAAACCATTAGATAGATGTCTGGAAAACAGAGCTGTACATGAGCAGATGCAGCAGTTCAGATGCAACCTGATTTGGGAAAGTCCACATTGCTTGTTGATGATTTTTAGAGGGAAAGGCTCTTCATATATAAGAGCTGCTTTGTATATTCCTCCTTCAGCCCCCACTGTTGTCCCTTATTAGAGACAGAGAACTTATCACACTAATCAACTTTGGCTGACTTCTGGTTGGATGCAGAAAAGTTTTTCTAAGAATCTAATTATCCAAGAGGTGTCCTGAGTGGGCAGTGCAGAGAGGAGTGCTGTGTCACAGATATGACAAGCAGATCTCTCTGTGAATAGTAAATGTTAAGCATTTCCAGTTGGCTTGCAAGAGAAAACATCTTTATGCAAGAGACTTGGCCTTGCTCACATTGCACAAGTCTGTAACAAATTAATGACCAGGTCAGTTCTAAATGCACAAAGCGTGGTTAGCTGGCAGAGAATCAAGACAGAATCTCGAGCCCAGTATTGACTTTTTGTCATTGTCTCATTTGTTATTTCACACTGTAAAAGGAACTTTCCTCTGGACCCTTGCTTGTGCCTTCACAACTTCCTCCTCATTCAAGTTCCCTGTGCAGACCAAAGGCCAGTGGCTCCAGTTCAGGTGCTGTTTTTTGGACACGTCCCCAGGCATTCTGTGCCCCTGCAGCTGCTCCAGAGCTGCCCTGATTTTCTCTGAACACTGGTAGGAGCTCAGCCACACCACACAGTAGGTAACATGTGGTCCTGTGGTGGAAAAACCACCACCACGCACACACACAACACAAAGCCCTGCTGTGTAGCCACAACTCAGGCGTGTTTGTTGTACCCAGTTGAGATGAAGTTGTCACAGCCTTGCTTGGAGGAAAAAAAAAAAAAAAAAAGGCAAAAAAAGCTGTTGTATTTATAGGCAGAGCAGTGGCATATCACACACTGGCAGAGTGAATGGGAACATGCCTCCTGTTATTGCCTGGCCCCTGGGGAGATAACAGTGTGCTATTTACTTCCAGCAAAAAGAATTTTTGCTTTAGCTCAGCTGGTCCTATTACACCAGTTTGAGTGCATGGGGTTCATTGACCTTTTTAATCATATAGATGATGGGAAAGTTTTTGTTTCCCCCAGGAACAAGACAGTTGTCTTGGGAAAGCACCTGACTTGTCACTCTGGAGAGGTTAGATGGGGCAGCAGGTCATCAGTCTGTTAGCTTGTGGAGATGAAAATTAACCTAAGATCTCCACTAATCGCTGCATGTAATGATCACTGGTGTGTAAACATGTTTGGCTTCATTATCTGCACAAGCACTGAGCCTTAGGGGTTTTCTGTATTGATGAAAAGAGCACCTTTCCTCACCCAGATACCTTTCAGAGTAGGTTGTGTGCTTGTTGGTCTTGTGCAAACTTTTCATGTTGTTGCTGGGTAGCTTCCTGATTAATCAGAGTGGTATTTGTGTTGGCTTCTCATCAGGAATGCCATGAAAGGTATGTTTGAGTGCAGTGCCCAGCAATATACAGAATACATAAGCTGCCTGTTTGTCAGCCATCCCCACCTCTCATCCTTGCCCCAGTGTTCTCAAGGCGCTTTAAAACATTTTAAGCATGTCCTGACTTAAAATGTTTCTCATCCTTGGATATCTTAACGCCAGGTTCTCTGCATGACTGTCATAGTTCTGTCAAGGCTTTTTCTGAGGAGTTTGCATCCCAGGTTGGTTGGTTGTTGTGGTATCTCTCAGCAATATCTGCCCATGCGCCTTGTTTACCTGTTGGGGGATTGCTGATAAGCACAAGCTGGAGAGCACTTTCTTGTTATTGTAGGGCTGTTTCTGTGACCTCTCTGCTCAGTTCACTGCAGACATTGCCCATGTCTGCAGCTGGCTTTTCCTTAGATACTTAGTTATTAGTTTGAGATGGCTCTTACATCACTTGTTAGTGTGAGGCTGCCGACTGGCAACATAGTAAGGGAGATAAAAAAGCAAGTTCCCAGTATAAGATTTGTTTTGAACAATAAAACGCTTACAAAGAATGACACAGTCTTGGCGAAGAGATACAGATTTGAAAAATGGAAAGGTCAAACAGCCCCCCCTTTAACAATCGCCCTTTCTGCAGAAGCAAGACTGAGAGACAGCCACTTCTACTTTCCTGGCAGCCACCCTTCAGTGCTGATTAAGAAATATTCTCAGTACTGACAGCATCATATTCAGAGCCAAAGAGGGCCAGTCAGCAATATTGCACCAGCACAGAAATGCAAACACCAGTGCAGGGTAGTTTTGCAGTTTGATTTCTAATCTTGTGTCTTCCACAGACCTGGAAGCAGATGCTGCTCACTACCTGTTGTCAGCTGCAGGAGGAATTCAGCAATAATGGCTTTCCTCATTCTTGAGCTGGCTTTTTCCCCCCGACTCCTGCTTCTGCTATAAGTTTGCAAACAGCCTCTCCTTGCACATCAGTTTTCCTTTGCCACAGTTTATGCTGGGTGAGTGCATTAGCTCCTGTTAGTCTCTCTTGCTGGAGTCAGTTGTACTGAGCAGGGGGGATTTGGATATTTTGCTAAGGCCTCTGGAGGAAGCCTCTGACAGGCCTATTCCCGGAGGGATGCTCCAGCTGGGGTGAGCAGAGCACAGGCAGATGAGTGCAGCCTGATCACAGAGCACTGGAGATGCCATTTCTTCTTTCCTCTTGCTGGTGGCACTCCTGCTTTTGGAGAGCTGATTGACCTGAAGCTTCCCTTTGAGCCATTACAACAGAGAATTATAGGAAGGGACTAATGGGTCTTTAGGTGGCTGATTCCTGACCCTGTTACTCCTGTCACAGACAAGTGTGCTCAACACTTGGCTGTTGGTGTGGGTTGGTGATTTAGAGAGACAGTCCCCCAGGAACTGCCTTTTGTTGCATTTCTTCCCAGCTGTGCAGAAGTTGTTTAGACCAAGTAACCATACGTGTATAATATATATATATATATATAAAATCTTTTTTTTTTGCCTTATGCCATTGTTTGAGCTTGATTTTCCAGTGTATGGAAAAAACCACACAGCTCAGGCACAGTTAACAGAACGGGGACTCTTTCCCAAGGCTGCTGGGCACAGACAGATCCTGGGATTCGTTTTCATTCCCGGACTAAAGAACACACCCTGTTCTCCTCTGGGTACCCCACAGGGGCTTCTATGGAGTAAGAAGTTGTGGAAAAGGATTCTTATTACATCTTTCCCACAAACAGAGGCCCCCTCCTGCCCCATTACCATTCCCACAATTGCACTCATCCAGACTTGCTGCAGCAAACCTTCCACCAGCAGCAAAGATGTCTAAAATTGAAGTATGTCTGGAATAGCCCACAAAAGGAGAAGACAGGAGCACAAAAATATCCTGACTACTAAAAGAAATAACATGGTAGAGCAAGGGCTCCAAACAGAACGGGGACTCTTTCCCAAGGCTGCTGGGCACAGACAGATCCTGGGATTCGTTTTCATTCCCGGACTAAAGAACACACCCTGTTCTCCTCTGGGTACCCCACAGGGGCTTCTATGGAGTAAGAAGTTGTGGAAAAGGATTCTTATTACATCTTTCCCACAAACAGAGGCCCCCTCCTGCCCCATTACCATTCCCACAATTGCACTCATCCAGACTTGCTGCAGCAAACCTTCCACCAGCAGCAAAGATGTCTAAAATTGAAGTATGTCTGGAATAGCCCACAAAAGGAGAAGACAGGAGCACAAAAATATCCTGACTACTAAAAGAAATAACATGGTAGAGCAAGGGCTCCAAGAGTGGTAAGAAAATACCATAAGAAAATTAAAGAGAAATATGATGAAGTTCTCTGCCATGCAGTTTTATTCTGTCTAATAAATATAATGCTGAAGAAAATTCCCCAAAGATCCAGCAGAGCCAGCAAATAGAGTAATCTTCAACAGGAGTGGAAAGAGAGGAAACCTGCAACTTTTAATGGAGAAGCCATTCCTTTCCTTTGGGGTGATCTTGCTGAGAAGAGGGAGGGTGTCTGTCTGTCGGCTCTGCAAGTGGCCCTTTTTGAACTTCCCAATTCACAGCCAAGTCCTGTTGCTCTTCAACGGTAAGAGTTTTGTTGTGGTTGGAGGGATAAAAAATCCCCATTTTTAATAAGATGATTTGCTTTGCAAATGTCTTTGTTATTTATAGCCGAGCCAGACTTTGAACCACTAAGCTCTGGAGGATGAGGGCAGAATCCCACTAAGCAAAACCATTAATGGAGGAACCATGAGTGATCAGAGACCAGTTCTGGAAAAAGATGAACTGGACACTGTGCACAGGCTGTCACAGGAGGAATGTAGGTTTGCTGTACGTGGCTGAGCTCATTTCCAGTACTGGCTGATCCACTGAAGGCCTTCAGCTTAGGTTACACAGTCTCCCAGTCTAAAGTTAGTTCCAGGGGTCCAAAATTTTGTCTTCATTTCCCCTGGAAACTACAGACCAGCCAATTTGGTCTTTTGCCTGAGGCTGCAGAGCTGTGTCATGAGCCTGGCCCTGACTGTCAGGCAAATTCAGGCTGGAATGCTCCTTCCTTGGATGAAGTCATGATATTTTTCTTTTTTTTTTCTTTTTTTTTTTTTTTCAGTGTGCAGTGAGTAATTAAGCCTTATCACAGCCACATTGCTTCGTTTCTGTTCTGTTTAATAGAGGTGGAAAAGGGAGCACAGAAAGGTAAAGCTACTGTTTGAGGATTAGAACTCAAAATCCTTCAGAGACATTGCAGGCACTGGGCATTACTGAGCCTAAACCTCCCAAGGACTAGGAAGTTCAGGATGTCTTGAAAGGGAAATGTTCCTATCTTGGATAAAAAGGAAACTGTTCAGGGCTTGCTGAGAGTTTCTGCCTGGGAGCAGAGCCCTGAAGGGGTTTGAGGTCATTAAATCTGCATTTTAGCTCTGTCAGCCCCCTCACATCATCCTGGTTGTGAATTAATCAGTCTTGATCCTAGCACAGTTTGGCTGTTCACTCCCAGTACAAAAGGACTGGAAAACTGTCCCACCATCTCCTTGCTTTAATGACTGGAAATGTTGCTTCCCACCTGACTTGCTGGGAAAGCTGGATTCTGCAAACTTTCTGCAAAGGAACTCCACTGCTCCTTATTTGCACTTTTGCTTTGCTGCTCTGCCTCACTGGAGGAGGTGATCCATGCCAAGGGTCCGAGGTGAGGGATGCTACAAGGATGTGTCACATGCCATCAGTGCCATGATTCAGGAATGATCTCAGCATTCTGGGGAGCTAAATGAAATGAGAAATGGGATTTCTAGGTAGGCTGGCTTGGAAAAGCCTCATTTGCAGAGAGTTGGCTGAGGAAGAGCGTTACCCTGAAAGTCAGTTCAGAGCTGGCTGGAGGATGCTGTCCCTCCCTGGCTGCCTGCTCCCAGCCAGGACAGACAGGGATCCCCTGCACCCCCATGGCCTCCAGTGCTCCTCTGCTCCTGGCTGGAGTAAAGCTCAGACCACATGGCTGATGTTGTAGCCTCTAGCTGATTTGTGTAAGGGGAGGATGGAGAGAACACAATGAGATGTCAGAGGAGATTCCAAACAATTTTGACAAACACTCAAGGGATATATTTTTTTTTTCTTTCCACTCCCTTCCCCCCCTTGGTTTTTAGAATAATTTTTCAAGAGCACATATGCAAGTCATCTAAGGGAAACAGAACAGTGAGTACCAGGGGTTGGTACACTGTGTTCCCTTTGTGTACTGTAGAGAAAATAGATAAAAGAAACAAAGAATGATGCAGAGAGCAAAGCAGCCAACCGTACTCTCAGAGAGGTTCAATCCGACTTTTTCAGAGATGAAGGTCAAACCAAAAATCCTCAGGTGCCGGAAATTGGTCCCATCTTCCTAGAACCAAGAGAGATTTACCACTAATGAAACATGAGCAGAATTCCATGCCATTTGTTGTTTCTAGAAGCAAGAAGAAAGGCAAGAAAGGAATATTGTCTTGGGCAGCAATAGGGATTATGTGCCTCTTTAGGAAGTAAATTACCATTTTATGATCATATCTGCTGTACACCCAGCCACCCACCCAGATTAGAGGCATCAACAGAGAACAGCTTGGACCCCCCTGGCATCAGCAAGCCGGGCAGCCAGACCCCCTGACAGAGGCACTGCTCATTAACATGCATTCCTCTGAAAGGAGACCCCCCCCTCCTCGGCCCTTGCCCCTCAACCTGCCACTCTCCCCGTCTGCTGCTGCTGCTCACAAGCCTTGGGATGCAGAGCATGTCCAGTCGTGAGCGTGGGATCGCTCCCCTGCATCCCATCCGGGTTGTTTGTCTTGGGTCCCTCTCCATTCACAGCAGAATGAATTTTGCATAAATGCATCGACACGTCTGCTTTGTTCATGCATGAAGGGTTCTCGGCATTTCTCATCCCACCCCCGCCCCACCGTCTTCTCCCTGCTGCCTGGCATGTGGCTTCACCCGCTTTTCCATGATTTCCCTGTGCACCAGCAAATAAACCTGCCTGAAGCAGTGCCAGGTGACCCAGCACAGTTAAAAATGCCCAGCTAGATCTAAACCAAGCAATGGGAGAAGGGGATGGAAAAGGGTGCAAGAGCAAAGCCATAATGGCTTTTACACTGTAATTTGGTTTCATGTTCTGCACAAGGAAACATGTCAAATATGTAAACAGAGCTCTCCAGGGTTGTAATGTAGCTACAAAACCACGGATGTACAGGCAGGCAGGGTGCTGCTCTCCAGCAGAACGGAATGCCATCCCCAAAACCACACGGTCGTTTCTTTAAGCTGAAAGTAAACTTTCTCATGCCAGGAGCAAAGAATTTCTTTTTTTCTTGTAAATGAGGGATTGTCTGCACCACTTGTTTAGAGTACCGTGGGCATTTTAGCCCACATTGTCATAAGACACCTCGTATTTTGAATGCCAATGAATTTCAGGGTGTTCATCTTAAGATGTCTCTAAAAGGCATGGTTTTGGAGGATGGTGTTTACCCAGTACTGTCCTGAAAGTGTCTTGAGTCAATCCCTCTATCCCCACCTGAAAATAAGAAACAGCTTTAATAATAATAATAATAATAATAATAATAATAATAATAATAATAATAATAATAAAAACATATGAGGAAAAAAAACCAAACCAACAAACCACAAAGTGGGGACCTTTTGGATAACCCTGCTGAGCTGCTCCAAGTCTCTCCTGAACAGCTCCTTAGTTGGAGCTGTGACTGTGGAGGAACTCCACATCTGTGCTCACTTTTGGAAGTGCTGCCTGCAAAGCTGGAGGACCGCTCTTTCCTCTGAGGTCATTTCAGTGGGGAATCTGATAAGAAGACATGATTCACCCTGGTAATTCAAATTCACATCTGGTAAGTAGCCCAGCTCCCCCATGCTATCAGCAGGAGTCTCCTGGGGACTGGGTTTCCACTGTCGTCTCAGGGTCTGGCTCCAAGCTGTCACATGTGCCAGGAAATGGTTATTTGCAGGATCAGTGCTATTATCTGTCCCCACATGTACCTCCTCTCTGGGAGAAGCCCTCAGCTCAGGAGAACATCAAGTTCTGCTCAGCCATTTTGGTAACTGGGCCAAAATCCCTACACTTAGTACTGCTGGCAGTGAATGTAATTTTTCCATTTTTTTTGGTAATTAACTCTTGCATCATCACGTTCAGAGGAGACAAGTCACTCTTCTGAGAGGGGAAGGTGAAGCACAGGGTAGAGATCACCTTCTTCACACCTTTCTCCATTCAAATCTCTTTGAAACATTTGGCCTTCCTGCAGAGCTGCTCTGTCACTGTGCATGCACAGTGAGCTGGACCAGCTGGAGAGGGAAAGCCTCACTCTGTGGAAATTTACCTGTTTCCCAGAGGTTGTTCCTGGTGAGAAAGGCTGAGCCTTGGCAGCTCGCTGTTCCTCTTGCTGCCAGTCCATCTTCTCAGAGCCTGCTCCTGGAAGGCAGTGAGGCTGAAGAAGCTGAGCTTCCTCTTTCACACAATCCTTTAATTCTTCCAGTAATTTCTTCTGGGAGCAGTTGGGAGCTCCTCTGCACCCCCCTACAAACCTGGGACATGAAGGACTAAATGATCCAAGTATTTTGGCTTAATTTGTTGGAGTTTGGGGTTTATCAGAACAACCAGGGTTGTTCCAAGGTGAGAAGGGAGTGACAGGCTTCCCCAGACAAGCTTTTTTTTGGGTGGAGATGTGCATGGGGTGAAGGCAGCAGCTGCTCCGTAGATCTGCCTGGATGGTCCAGCTCATTCAGAGGAATTTGTTTGCAGCATGGTGGTTTCATTACTCTGCAGTTTCAGTGGGAAAAGCCCAGTGAAGCAAGGGGGAATCTTTTGATTTTCATACCACAAGCCATGTCTTCAGGTATTGAAAAACAAACCAGAGGGTTTAAATCTTGAGTAATACCCATTGATGTAGGGCTGATAGCTGGATGGGAACTGAAAGGTTTTACCAGCTGAGGTGTGACTGCTCCCTGGAGCACAGGGCAGTCCTCCAATCCCCCCTCCACATTCCCCTGGTGCCTCTCTGCAGCCTCCCTTTTCCTATTAAATTCAGGGCCTCTTCCCAATGCATCATCTCTCTGGATGTATCCAATTAAGGCCTGTTGACAGCCCAGAGCAGACTTACACCCTTAGGATTAGAGGCATGTGTACGTCTTCATATAGGGAAGGACAACAACAGGGTGTCTGGCTTCTCCCAGGGAGCACAGTGGGGAAAGCTGAGCAGCCTGGAGAGGGAAAAGGAGCCATGGAGAGGGAGATTTGCACCCCCAATTATCCCTGCCTGTGGAAATGCTGTGTGCTGAGTGTAGTGTGTGGTTTACACAGCATGTTTACATGGGCCATAACCCTAAACAAAGCTGAAAAGCACGGCTTTAACTCTGGAAATAAAAGTACTGGAAACCCCTGGTTTTCTGCACATGAGAAAGTTTTGTTCTTTAAACACACAGATGTTTTTAAATGAAAAATCACTCTTTTGACCTTTTCTGAGTGTGATCATGTGGTCGGGGCTGACATTAACCACTGCACCGCTGTTTGCCTCAGGCACAGGCAAAGCTTAGCCAGGGGTCTGCAGGGCTCAGGCTGGCACCTGCCTTGGCTCACATCTCTGGGAAGTGTCTCCTGTGCCCTCTGAGCACTCAGGGTGGTGTAGGGAGCTGGGATGAGGTATGGAAATATTTAGGGCTTGCTCCTACTATACTGGAAACAAAAGCAGCGGGGTTTTTTTCCTGCTTGAGAGCTGAAAAATTTGTGGCTTAATTTCTTTCTTTTGTATCTCTCTTTTTATTAGTGTCATTGTCCATGTGCTTCTAAGCATCTCTGTCCACCTCAGCCAGTGTATTATCTGATGGAGAACTCAAGCTCTTAAGGGATTTGTTGCTGTTGCTTTTGTGTTTTTTCTACCTAGCTCTGTGTTTTCTTCATCCAAACAAATGTATGGCACCAGCTCTGGGAAGGAAGGAGGGGATGTTACCAAGTGGATTGCACCAACCCTGCTGTGCCTTACAAGAGCTGCAAAAGTACAATGAATCTAGTGAGCCAGAACTATGAATATAATAACAAAAATATATTTAAGATCCTCCTGAAGGGTGGCACACATTCTGCCTTTGACAGTTTGATTTTCTGGTGCCAGCTGCTCCCAAACGAAACGCTCCAGTCAAAGGAAAAACAAAAAAAAAAAAACAAAAAAAAAAAAAAAAAAAAAAAAATTTTTTTCTCCGTGCCCCCGGGCTTTA
>NW_024524822.1:3266863-3290828 GCF_017590135.1 Pyrgilauda ruficollis
CAAGAAAAAAAAAAAAAAAAAAAAAAAAAAAAAAAAAAAAAAAAAAAAAAAAAAAAATTGCTTTTGCTCTGCTCCTCGGCGATGAAAGCTGATGGGATGGGATTGTTTTGCTTTGCTGCAGCACCCCACGGCCAGCCTTGGCCCGCAGCTCCACGACGCTGTGCTGCAGTGGACCTGGCCCGCCTGAGTCAGAGACGGGCAGCTCGGGAACCCGAGCACTCAGCCAACAATAATGTTCTGGCTCCTGTATTTGTTTAACCTTGCTCTCCAGTGGATGGATATACAGTCTGCTAAAGCACTTATCAGTCTATAATGCCTTCACACTTCTGTGAGCAGTAATGTGGAAGTTGTAGACAGGAGCTTGTGCTGCAGCTTGAAAATGTCTTTTAGTTTTAATGAGGCTGATACTTGCAGAACTGAAGGCATAAGTTCTTGTTTGGGTGCTGCTGCTTGTTCCTGAGGTGGAATCCCAGCAGCGCTGTTTTTTTGAGAGCAGCATCTTTGTCTCCTACTGCCAAGCTGAAGAAATAGCAGAGGACTGACAGGAATAAACAGGAGTACATTTCAAATTGCTAGATTGCACTTTCATGTGCTGCACGGGAGACTGTGTTGTGCACTCAGAACTATCTCTTGATTCTGCATCTCTTCAGTTTGC
Source organism: Pyrgilauda ruficollis (assembly GCF_017590135.1). Taxonomy (NCBI): domain Eukaryota; kingdom Metazoa; phylum Chordata; class Aves; order Passeriformes; family Passeridae; genus Pyrgilauda; species Pyrgilauda ruficollis. The sequence goes on from NW_024524822.1 coordinate 3,267,519, forward strand.
ATCTCTGAATGGTAAGAGAAGCAGAGCCATGTGCAAATTGCACCCAGGAGCTCCAGATGCTGGGGTTTGCTTGTGGGCTGCTGTAAAAGATGAGTTGATTTTTAAATCCCATTAGTGCAATTATTTCTTCTTTTTCTCCATCCATTTTTCTGTAGTTTCTGGCCTTGGCTTAACTGACGTCCGCGTGGTGATCCTTTGAACCGTGCAAAAATCATCTGGTTAGGGTTTTGTTAGAAAATCAAAACTGTATTGTTTTTTTCCATGAGTCCAGCAAGCATCCTAGATATTTGATTACACCTGGCTGGCTGTCAAAGCCCATGTGAGTTTGGGATAGGGCCAGTCAGAACTGATTTACAGTTTTTTCAGGTATGCCATGTGAAGTTTATGGTTTGATGTGATTTTGATTTGAACTCACTCGTTTTAAATGAAGTTTGCTTTGAATCTGGAGATAACAGAAATTCAAAGGGAAGCTCAAAGAATGCAGGTCTGCACGATTTAAAAATGGAAATATATTGTTCATACCAGCTCTTTGGAAGTGAAATAACTGCATTTCTGAGAAAGCTAAAGTTAATAACACACCTTGAATACACATGCAATCTGGGCCATCATCTAATGGAAATCCCTGTAGCTCCTTTTCGCTTGCCTCGAACTAAACCAACTTACATGACAAAATGAAATAGCCCTTGCATCTCCCACTCATTTCTGAATCACAGCCCTGTGTTACATCCAAAACTCCGAGGAAATTTCCCTTTGGAGATGGACACTATTGTTGTAAAGTAGAGGAATTTATCATCATGTCACATTGCAGGCAAAATATTGGTGCCCTGTCTGTGCTGTTTTCACAGAAAGGTCACTTTCCAATTACTAAAAAATCCAGCCAAATCTTCAGCTGAAAATCGTGGCTCTGTGCTGAGGAAGCTGTAATACCATGCTAATGGATACTGAGTCTGTGAGGTCCAGACACATCAGCTGCTGCAGGTTCAAAGTGGACGTGGCTGTGCTGAGACTGGACATAGGGACTGGCAGCGGGGCTTTATTTCATCCTGCAGGAGATGTAAGCTGCTTCCCAATGCCACAGCCAAATCCTGTTCTTCATTACACAGGGAAAATTGACAGATGAGTTTTCCTCTGACTTCTGAGCCAACTGAATCTGGGAGTAATATAGCATCAGTGTGTTACCTCAGGAGTTTCATCAGCTTCCAGTTGATAAAGCTTTTCTGTGGATCACCTGCCCACAGGACCTTGTCCTGGAGCAGGACACACTGCAGTTTTTCATCTTTTGCCATCAGACCTTTAGGGACCCCAATGAAAACTGGCAAAAGCAGACAAAGAGCATGAAACAGTGAAACTGTGTTATCAGACACAGAGGACAAGGAGAGTTTTGGGGGAGAAGCTGCAGTTGATGAGCATCAGAGGTGAAGGGAAGTTGCTGCTGTGGAAGTAGAAGTAGACTGTAGGGGAAGGTGGCTGTTGAAAGAGAGACACTCAGGTTTCTTCCTTCATTTTTTGTTTACACCCTCTGCTGCTGAATCTCAGATTTGGTTTTAGTTTTTTATTTTATTTTCTGCAACAGAAACACATTGTTAGTGGGCATAAAATTAAATATATGTACCAGTTTGGGAAAAGTAGCTTTGAATGTTTTCTTTAAGTTTTAGAGGTCATCATAGAATGACCCAAGGCTGGGCAGGCAACTCTGATTTCTGATGGGATAAGTCCACTGACAAGACATCTGATAACGACACTTGTCCAAAAGCACTTCTGACCAGAATCTAGAAGAAAACCCAGAGCAAAATTCCTTGTACTGCTGTGTGTACAATTTCCATTTGAGCTCTGTCGGCTCCTGAGGTTTGGAATGGTCAGAGAAATTGGCTGGGGTTTGAGGTGTTTGTTGGAGGCCTTTTAATGGTTCGGTGCTCACTTGTGGGCAACTTCCTTTTTCCCTGATTCCAACCCAATTCCCAGCCTAAATGAGAAAAGCAGTGCAACAGCTTTGAGAACAGATTGGAGGTCTGTGCTGCAGTCGGCAAACTGGGTGGTGTCCATGTGGCAGTCAAGCTGCCTTACAATATTGGGCAATAAACAAGCAGGAACCTTTCTGATATTTAGCAACTGCACCATAGTTTCTCCTCCTTGGGTAAGATTAACCTTAGGTCAGCAAGAACAATAACATATTTAAGAATAAAAAGGCTCGGTGACTGCCAGCACCCTGGTCTGGCAAGGGAGGGAGAAAGTTTTCAGCTGTAAGGGATGTATTAAAATGCTGCTTATGTCATGGCTGGGATCCTCTGGCATGTGTTGAGTTAAATACAAATAACAATCTGCAGAGCAAACAGATAAACATTGTAGATTACTGTAGAATACTGCAGGTCTCAGTATTATGGCTGAAATCTGTTCTTTAGCTGGACCTTCAAACAAGAGAAGATGTTCTGTTTGTGCCTCCATGGGTTTTGTATCAGTCTGTGAGTTTTTCTGTGCATTTCTGCAGCCTCACTGAGGATGTTTTGTGCTCAGTAAATAGCTGCTACAGTGGGATTTACCAAGAGATCTTGTTCCTGCCTGCTCCATGGTTGCAGTTTTGCCAACAGAACAGGGTACAGCCCGTTTCACCCCAGAAACACTCTGAGTTGTCTGTCTGGTGCAGAAGTGTCAGCAGCACAGACCCCTGTAGAAAGGAGTGGGGAGAGGAAGTTTTTGTAGCACAATCTCCACTTCCACCCTCCTCTCCAGAAGGAGGATGCTTGCCACTGCCTGACCAAGTGCCCATGATGCCCCTCACAGCCAGACAGAGCTCGAGGACACGGTCTGGAGGAAGCCCTGCCGTGGCTCACCAGATGGGATTTTGGGAGCAGACAGATCAGTGCACTGGAGGTTTGCTCTGTGTTCCAGCCGCCCCTGGGCATGCAGACAGGCACGTCCGCTCCAACCACGGTGCCAGGGCTGAGTAGGGCAGCATCCGAGCTTAAATAGCAGCTTTTCTGTCTGCATTTAGAATTATTTTGATGTTACAGTGCTGAGAACCACCACTGTGTGCAAAGCCTGTGGTGTCTGACTGTGCTTGTTTGGTGGGAAGGTCAGAGTGGGATGGGATCTGTGTTTAGCCCACTCCCGTGGGGAGCTGTATCCTCACACCTGTGTGTGCTCTCAGTGACGCCTGAGCATCTTTGTGTGGCTCATAGCTCATGGATTTCATCCTCAGCACACCCGTGTGGTGTGGGGGAACATAATCCTCATCTTCCAGACAGGGAGCTCAGGCCTGGAGAAGCCAAGTGTTGCCCAGAAGGTTGTACTGGGGCCGTGCACTGCCACAGTTGGGCTGGGATCTAGTCCAGTGCCCGTCCAGGGGATCTGGGATCCATAACATGTAGTTCAGCTGCAACAGGAACCCATCAATGCAAATTCACATTGCCTGCAGTCACGGGATGGCTGGGAATCATTCACAAGGGCGCCTTCCAAAATTTGCTCTTCAGCAAATTTTCCCATATTACTTTGAAGGAAATGGAGTTGATTGCAATAGTAAATGTGTTTTTGATGTGGCAAAAAGCTAAGTGCTCCCAATATATCACTTTTCCCTTTCTGCTGACACATTCCTCAGTCCCCCTGAGTAAGAGAAGGAAAACAGGAGAGGCGGTTTGAAGAACATGTTGTGCCTTTGATTGACAAGAGGTTGTATAAATCAGTCAAAGGGAATCCTCCAGGCATTCCCTCTTGTGGGAAGATCCCACAGTGCTCCCTGGCCTTGATCGTTCTGTCTGCCGATGTTTGTGTACAAAATGTGTGGGTGGGAGACGAGCTGGATTTGAACCTCCGAGAGGAACAGACATCAGCTCTTCTAATTGAAAGCAGCTTCCTCGGGAGGGGAATGACATGGGCTTCCAGTAACTAGACACAAATAGTCACTGCATACTTTGGAGCACATACTAAGCTCCTGTGGATATCCCACTTGCTGTGTGGGTCTGAGAGTCTGGATAAGCCCCAGTGAGTGAAGTTTGGAGCACTGTGTGCTGCTGTCATTCTTCAAAGCAAATACTTCAGTGTTTGGTAACACCCTGAAATGAGAAGGCTATCGATGTGTTCTTCCCTCTGCAGCTGTCAGGTGCTTTAGCTGCTGCTTTGCATCACTGTAGCAAACTGGAGGATGTTAGGATACAGTCTGTTTCTCATAAGTGTGAATTCCTGTGAATAGCAATGACGAGAGATGATATCCTGTCTTCCAGGCCATTGGAACTTGTACTTCTAGAAGTGTTGGTACTGCAGTAATCACATAATCATTTAGCTTAGAAAATATCTCTAATATCATTGAGTCCAACCATTAACCTAATTAATTAATAGGGATCTTTGGGCTGCTGCCACAGTCTGGGGATGCCTTAAAAGCAGAGGTGTGAAAGACTTTTCCAGCAGGTGATTCTCAGGCTTGGCAGGTGTGATGTGACATTCAGTGCATGTGCAGAATTGAAACAGGAATGGATTTACCACATGTGTTGGAGCTTGGTGAGGTGGTGGAGTCTATAGGTTGCAGGAGCTGTTTATCCCACCCAATTGTTTCCACTGAAACTTAAAGAACTTTGATTATTTTTTTTTTCTGCCATTAGCTAAGTTTACTGGCCAGCAGCAAGTGGAGAAGAGGCTCTTGTAGCCATTCATCTCTCTTAGACTTTTCCCACTCTTCTCAATTAGACTGTTCTAAAAGAGCCTTTTACCCCAGGACCACTTTGAAACACTTGTCTGGGTAGCGATGGATCAGCCTCAGCAGGGGGAAGCTTATCTAACCTGCTCAAACCAGGCCAGTCTGGCAGCCCACGTGGCCTGAACACAGGCTCTTTATGCAATGCTCAGATTTTTGCTAATATTCTCCAGCAGAAGCAGAGAGTGCTAGGGTTCACACACACACACAAATCAAACAAGGCATTTAAAAGTTATCAGAGATTTCCAGCCCACCTCAGCAGGGGTTTATTTTGGGTTAGAATCAAACTTTTGGTGAAGATCTGGGTGATTTCTTAATACAAGTTTTCACTCATCCATTAAGTGGCACTTAAAAAGTACCAAAAGTCAGTGCCTGTGTTTCCTTCAGCCACCTTTTTGGACCAACAGAGCAGGAGAAGTAAGAATATGAACAAAATCATATAAAACTAATGAGACCTTTGTTCATGTCAAAGAGCTCTCTGACCATATATATTGCAGATGTGGGTGAGATAAATTCCCTAGCTGGAGAGGTATTAAAATAAAAACCATGCTCCCAACAAGAGACAGGCTGCTGAAAACGCAAGAAGGGAGAGTTGCGAAACGGTACATGTCGAATTGCTGGCCTGGATTTCAAATGCCAAAGATAGTTTATGTAAAGCCTTGCTCTGCTGTAAAATGTAACACTATCCACTGGCTAGCCTCAATGAAGCTTGGTCCCAGTTGTTTCAAAAAATAAATAAACCAAAAATCTTCTTCCAGCCTATTAAAGCTGATTTATGTTTTGCCTGTAAGATTCCTCTGTGCTGGATCTTGAGGGACTCAGATTTTAAAGGGGATTACCTCACTTTTAGCCAATCTGGTTTCTCATTCCCAGGCATCCCAGGCTTTCTTTGCAGTGCCCAGACTTTGCCTGCCAGGACCAAGAGGGCATTTCTATGCAGAATTATCGAGTGGGCATAGGATTTTGGATGGCTGCTAATTTTCTTGTATCAATTCAGTGTTCTCTTTTTGTTTTAATAATAAAATTGCTGATGGGAACAGCTTTACTGACAGCACATCAGCACAAGGAATTCCATCTATTGCTATGGTAATGACAGTCAGTGAGTTCATCAAAGCTTGTGAATCCAACAGGTACCTTTCAGATGCTCCAGGAGCCTCAGCTATAAGCATCCTTCTAATGCATAGTAACTTTTTCCATGGTGAACATTCCCTTTTTTGTGTTTGCTGTGGAGGTGAAGGCTGTGGTCGTTCATGCTTCTTTTTTGAAGCAGCTTCACTGAGCAGTGTGTTTTCAGGGTAATTCTGACCATTTCTTGCAGCTTCATTTTCACATCTGACACACTGGTAGCACTGCAAAGCTATCTGGTGTTTAGATTCTGGCTTTTTTTTTAGACTTTTCATCATAACAGGACTTGGGAATCCTGTACTTCATTGAAAAGAGCAGTTTGCCTCCAATTTCACTGCTGCCTGCCATGGAAAGGTGCAGGAAGAAGGTGATTCCACTTGCAGAACTGGTTGGGGAAAGAGGAAATCAATTTGCTTAAATTGGGTTCTAGAGGCAGGACTTCCCTGGCTTCAACTGGTTCTGAGTTTACAGGGCCATGTGTAGCTCCTCTGGGGTTACAGTAATATCAGGTATAAATAGGGCAGTGCTGGAACACCATGGAGCCAGATCCACAGTGTCTGTGCTGGGAGCTGGAGTGTTCAGAAGTGATCCTTGTCCATTTGGGTGGGAGCAAAGTTGTTCTAAATGCTGTCAAAGACCTGGTACCAAATTCAGAGGAGATTGTTGGCTACCACCCTGCTGCTGTGAGTCTTTAGCTCCTGTTCATGTTTCAGTTTTTCTTACTGTGGTGGAAGACCTGGAAACTTAATTTTGAATAATCTCATAGTGTTTAGAAGTTCAGTTATTGTGCATTACTTTATCCTAGGAGTGCACCTGGACTTTGTTTCCCCACTTCAAGCAGTCAGAACCCTTCCTTGCTGTCCTCTAGGTCAGTTTTGGTGTTTCTTTTTTTCCTGCTGCAGATGTGTCGTACCAAGGTGATCGACTTGAACGATGGTGTGTCCCAGTACGCCTGGTATCCCTGCACCGCCAACTTCCAGTACTCCCACATGACTCAGACCATTTTCTGGCTGAAGGTAGGAAGTGCACACACCATTCAGAAGTTTCCTCTTTGACTGCCTCTACAAAGATTCTCCAGCAAGCAAAATATTGTGGGCCAGTCTTCCCAGGGCCAAGCTGCTCCTTTCTGAAGTATGTTTAGAGCAAAAGAGCAAAGCAATGTTTTTGAGCACTGTTAGAGGGTCAGTAGTGAAGTCCCCTTGTGTGTGACACGGCTATTGAATTTCTGAGAGGGTTCAGCTTCAGGGCTGTTTGACTTGAATTTATCTAGTTTGTGTAGGAGAGATTGGAAGAGAAGATTTCTGTGTGACCTGGGATGGGAATTCTTCTTTTAAAAGTCCTGGACTGACTCCTGGGGATTTTTTAAAGCCCACCACAGTTCTCCACCTCAGGCTTTGTGGGGTTTGTGTTTTCCCAGGCTTATTTTTCCCAGCCTATGGTGGCTGCAGCAGTCCTTGTTCACTTGGTCACAGATGGGACGTACTACCTGGACCAGAAGCAGGAGAGCATTGGTGTGCAGCTGTTTGACACCAAAGAGCAAAGCCACGACCTTGGTAAGACTGTGTTGTATTAAATTCCCTCTTTACTGCTTGCTTAATGTGGTGATGCCCCCATTCACCAGTACTCCCTCTCAGGTTTTTTTCAGATTTAGACAAAAAAAGGTGCTTGCTCAATGCTCCAAGCCCTGAGTCTCACTAGAGTTTGTTGAAAATGATATGTTATTTTATACAGACATTACTCCATAGCTGTTCACTATCTGTTCAGAGGTGCTTAGCTCCTCTTCAGTCACTAAAATCAGCAATATCTCAAAGCTTCCCACCCAGCACTGCCCTGGAGAGACACTGATGGTGCTGCAGGTGAACCCCTGGGAACAGGGAGTGAGGGACCTGCACCAGCTGCTGCAAAAAGGCTTCTGTTTCACAGGGAGTGCTGGGTGATCTCCAGTCCTCCTTGCAGGGAGGTCTTCAGAGCCATTTAATGACCAGAATTCCCCAGATGAAGTATTTCAGGGGGTGAAGGGTCAGCTCCAGGGCCCTGCCAGGCTCCTGGCATGGCCTCAAGCAGATGTGCCTGACAGAGGCAGGACCTGCTCTTGTGCTGAAGTGCTGGCACAGACAGGTTTTGTCTCTACCCTTGGCACAGGCCCCTAAACTGGGGACGTTGTGCCTGGTGAATTGATCCAGGCTGCCTTTAAGCTGCAGAACCCAGGAGCTCTCCCTAGCTCCCAACTCTGTGTCAGGGTAGGACTTGCATAATCCCTTTCCAGATGTTCTCTGCCTTTTTTTTCACTGAGGAGAAAGCTGGCCAGGTCACCTTGAGAGCAGTTTTTAAGGAAACATAACTCCCATCCCCCAGCTTTCTGTTTTACCATAGCATTTCAGTTTTAACAAGCTGAAACACAAATGAGCTTGTCACTAGTGATGAGAAGAAGAGACACAGAGTGACACGTGTTGGATGAGCATCCAGGATAATACAGAATTAGGTGGGGTGTGGAAGAGAACAAAGGAAATACGTATGCTGTCTGTTGTCCAAGAACAAACTGAAATTTGTAGCAAGTTGTGCAGGTTGAGTCAGGATGGCTCCCAGTTTGCCAGAGCCCTTGAATTAATCTTACCCTTCTTTTGCAAAACAGTGGCACATAGCTCTATCCCTCTGAGAAATAAATGATGGAGCCACGAGCATGCCAGCAGTACTTAATGTGACATTTTATAGGGACAGACAGGCAGGCTGGGAGAGAAAGAGAACAAGAAAGAGGAGCAAAGAGGAAACGGAGGGTTAGGTTTTGAAATCTTCAATGAAGTTGCAACATGAGTTTGGCATGGCTCAGCCTGATGTCTGGATGTCCTCCCAGCTGAAATGCTGCTTTCATCATGGAAAAGCCCCTTTGACCTTTCAGAAGAGGCTGCCTGGAGCAGAGGAGAGGTGTAGGTGGGCTACCCAGCAGCTCTCACTCAGGCAGAGCTCCCCATTGCTGTTCTGTCTGATTCTGACAGGGACATGAAGTCCTTTTCCTGGATATTGTGTTTCATGTGTTTGAATTATCACCATGGCAAGCTGGAAACTGCAGCTGAGATGCAAATGTTGGCATGCACTGGGGGCAGGACTGACTGAGACACTCAATGAGCCTTAAGCAGAAGTTCGTGGCAAACTGAAAGTACATCCAAAAGGAAGTAGCAATAATTTAAATCTCAATCAATCCCCAGTGTGCTGAAGACACTGCCATGAGCAAAGAATAGCCTATCCAGACATGCAGTTTTCTGCCTTGATCAGAGCAAGTGGACTCCCAGAAAATAATGTGAAGCTTCTTCTAAGTGCTGGTAGGAGTTGGAGAGGTTGGGATGCCAAACAGCTCCAAGTTGTTGGTTCAGAGCCATCAGAGACACCAGGGTTCAGCTGCTGAGCTGAACAGATGGGTGCAGAGCCACAGAAACAGGGGTGATCCTGAGACAGCTCTGACTGCCCCCATGAGCACCTGTACCATCTTCATGGGTATTTCAGGGGAATTAAAAAACCTTCACCTATCCAGCCTCCGTTTTCCTGGTCAGAAATAACCAGCAGTGCAGCACAGCTCTGAGGTTGTGCTCTGCTGTGGACACCACCTGAGTGCAAGGAATGAAATAGAAGTGAATAAACAGCCTCATACCATAAGGTCTTGGCTTTCCATCAGAGAATGCAGAAACTTCCAAGGAATTTGGGAACCCGGGATTTTGAGTATTAACTGCACCTGTTTGTAAGTGAGAAACGTGCACCGTTCCACAAGGAGCTGATATCAAAAGACTTCTGGGAGGCAAGTAGACAGGGAGGTTATTTCAGGGTCAGATGAAGACCAAAACAAAAAGAGACTTGCTTTTTTCTAGTATTTTTTTTTTTTTTTATTACAGGAAGATTTTTTTAAGCAGAGGGTGGGAGATAGATGTTTAAAGAGTGTGTCTTAATTCACAGGAAGTCACTTTCTAAGGAGAAAAATGAAAGCCTTTTTATTCCTTCCCTTTTGAGTCAAGAAATACGAACTGGGGGAAAAAAATAATAACAGAAATCCCTGAGCCAGTTAAACATGCAAATAGAATTTATTTTATTTTCAAATTTGTAAGTGTATCAGGGTAGCCAAGGGGCCTGGGCCAAAGCCATTGCTGGGGGAGCTCCAGTGAAGCAAATGGATCTGGAGCCAAGCTGATCCTCGGAGTGATGCCATGGAGCTGTGGAGGCAGAGCCTTGCAGGCAGCCAGCAGGCCATGAATCTCAATTAATGAATTTTGAGGGCAGCCGACAGCTGTCTGTCCTCTGCCTTCCCCTGAGAAGGGTTTGGCCCATTTGAATTCAGGCTTCTACCTGAAGGTGGGAATTTCTTCCCAGCTGTCACTGAGTGCCTTATCCACTGGACAAAAGGGACTCAGGAGTCTCCTTGCCACCTCTCTGGTGTTCCTATGCACTGCAACCTTGAGATACTTTTATTTCCTCAGAAAACAATTCTTTTCTTCTCAAGTGACATCACCTGTAAAATCCTCAGTGGCTCCATCACCCTCACTTCGGTCCTCACTCCAGGACCAAATCAGCCTTTTCTTGCAAAAAGCAAGATACCCTAAGGCTTAAAACTATTGAAGAAAAAAAAATCAAATCTGGGCAAATTTAGTGGAAAACTCATGCAAAAAGAAGTTTTACACTGAGCGCTAATGACATGCACAGCTCCAAACAAGCTGCTGCTGCCCCGGCCCTGGTGCACAAAGCTCCCCAGCCTGCCGGCACCATTTGATCCTGCATATAAAGGCTCCAAGTGTCCTCCAGGACCTGTTTTACAATGGTGTGACTCTGCTTCCCCCGTGCTGGTTGCTCCTGATTTACCAGAGCACAATAGAAACGTAGCTGTGGTCTAAAGGAGCGGCTCCGAGGGCCTGCCGCGCTCGCAGAGAGAATGGCAGCCTTTCTTCAGCTGTCTGGAGGGATCTGCTTCTCTGCTAAGCTCTCTGCAGCGATTTGGGAAGCCCCTCCAGGCAGCTTACCATAACTTTTCAGCTCTATAGGGCCATTCCTCTGGGTGAAATGCCTCTGAAGTGCCCATGGCTTCGGGAAGCAATTGTGTTAAGCCTGACCCTTCCTCTGATCTTGTCTCTCCTCTGGCAGGTGTCCACGTCCTGAGCTGCAGAAACAATCCCCTGATTATCCCCGTCATCCATGACCTCAGTCACCCTTTTTATCACACCCAGGCTGTCCTCATTAGCTTCAGCTCCCAGTTTGTGGCCATCTCTGGGGTGGCCCTGCGTTCCTTCCACAACTTCGACCCCATCACCATCAGCAGCTGCCAGCAAGGACAGACCTACAGCCCTGCGGAGCAGAGGTGAGCGTGTCAGCCCTGCTTCCCTCTGCCTCACACCCACCACCCCCAGCGCCTGCTGGGGCTGGGGAGGAGGCAGGAGGGGCACAGCAGCTGAACCCTGCTGACCCCTTTGTGTCACGGGTAAAAAACCGGCAGTGTTCTCATTGATCAGGATGGATGGGACATTTAACCCGCATGGGATGCTGTTAGTGAATTATTTCCTCTTCCTTTCTCCTCCCTCCTTTATGCCAAGCCTGGAATTGGGGCCAGTTCACTCTACACACATTCCCCAGCTCGCTGTCGTGTTGGCCACTCACACAGCAGTTCAATCTGAACCCCGTTGTGCTGCCAGAGTGCCAGGGACCTCCCAGGGAAGGGCCTGCATGGACACAGAGTGACGCCTGTGCCCTGGAGGGGCTGGATCCTGCCAGGTGCTCAGCCCTGGCCATCAGCATCTGCTGTGTTTTTATGGCTGGTGAGGCCCTCAGCACCTCTCTGGATCCGACCCCCATTCTGAAAAGCTCTGTGGGACCCCCCAGGATGAAAGGTTTATGGCTACCGTTTTATTCTTGTTGTTATTACAGACACATCAATAGATCACCACCAACCCCTCTCAGTCTCTGCTTTACAGCATCCCACAGAGATTGTGACCTTTCATGGCCTCTGGTGCAGCAGCTTCATGGATCCTTTCAGTGAGGCACTGAAAAGAAGAGGAGAGAATTTAGCAAAACCCCTGAAAGAATATTTTTTTTCTTCCTTTGTGAATTCAAAGTTGTGAGCAGTTGTCATACCATAGCGGCAGCAATAGTAAAACTAGTTGCATATCCCAGCAAACCTCTGCTCAGCCTCCTAAGCAAGCTGTCAGGTTTTTTGATAATGTTCTGGCTTGTTTTTAGGACCTGCTTTTATTCCAGGAAAGGCAGGAGAGTGAGAAGGGGGAGAGGGGAGGGAAAATAAAATTAAAAAAAGGAGTATATCTATAGCTAAATCAATCCAGTCAGTGTGTTCTGACCTAGATTCAAAGCGTCTGATCGTTGTGTGCAATAGGTTGTATAAATTCAGAGGCCCAAAGACAGCAGGATCAAGTTTCAGATGAGAAATCTGGTGGTGGAAGTGTGGCCAAATCCCAGCGCCAAAGCAGGACAGAAAAAGGGCAAGAAAACCCCACTGGAAAGAGAGGGTGAGAAGCAACAGGGAGCTCAGGAGGACTGAGACACAGGGCCACATTCCACTGCCCTCTCAAGTTTTGAGTAGGAATTGAACCATTTGTTCACTTATTGAACTAGAAGTGCTCTGTGTTTGGAAAGTTATTTCCTTAATAAAAAATGCATCCCCCTTAGGCAAAGCTTCAGTGAGCCTCTGCAGCCCAGCAGCCCAACCTTTAGAAATCCCTTGAGGAGGAATCACCTGCCTTTTGCCTCTTATGTTTCTTCTTGGCTTTTTGGCATCATTTTCTTTTGGGGATGCACTGAACCCTCTCAGCCCCCTGTTCTCCCAAACCCCCATCTGAGCCTCACTCTTTCAAAGTAATGTTTTAGTTCATGTAGGTTCCAGCACTGGATTGATCATAACATTTCCCGTGTCTGACAGGGTACTAGAAACTCTCCCAAGTAAAGCCCTGGTCCAAAGGCAATTGAAATCAGTGGAATTATTTCCACTGATGACAGTGCTTCAGTGGAGAGTCAGTCCCCAGTTTGCCTTGTGCTGGAATCATTTGGGGTGGCCAGATCTGTTTTCTTCTGTACAAAAAACTCCAAGAAGTTCAGGTATCCAAAATGTAGAAAAAGTTGTGCATTAAGTTGTGCAGCCAAGAAATAGGTGACATCTTTGCTGTCACCTGCTATCTTTTTCCTTGGTTATTTTACCCAATCCAGCAAGAACAGAGAAAGATAGATTTTTAAAATGATTTCTTAACCAGCTCAGAGGCTGCATGTGCCTTTTCTGCCTCCCCTGCTCACAGTCTGCCCATCAGATTCCCTTGAGGTGCCAGTTCCACACTGCCCATCTTTCCCTTCTCCCCTTCCCCAGTGGTTGCATTTGTCTAATATGATTTTTAAGGTATTTATTGAATTTTTAAAGGAACTTGCCTTCCTATGTGTGATCATCAATTTTACCCCTTTCATTTTCCTTAGGTCAACATGGATATTTTTGCCTGCTTTTTGGCTTCTCTCTATAAGAGATATTATTTCTCTATTTCGAGGAGAATTATTTTGCTTGGAGAGGATTTATAGCCAGATACAGATATTTCTAGGCAGGGTGCACATTTTAAAATTGTGAAGGAAAAGAAATATATTGTCCCTTAAAAGTTAACACGGTTTTTATTTTGAGGGTGAATAGATCCCTCCCAAGGGTTAGTGACAACTTAATGACTGAAAATAAAACCTGCTCTTACTCTTCTTTCTTGAAATATGTATTATAGTTAGTATTTTAGAGAAAAATGGGCTTAAATCTAAAAGTCCAATTGAACTTTATAGGTAGTTGTTCTCAGTCATCTTTAGTTGTTTTGAAAATCCATTCCATCCTCCTGAAGACATTTATAGTTTGAAAATTCCTACTCTGTCCTTTCCAGTTTTATTCTTCCAGTTGTTTTTTTCTGCTGCCAGTGACTACAGACTTTTTTTTTTTTTGTTTTCAGCAGAAGTTTACCTCACTACTGGAGATGTGCTGTAAAAATGACACTCTTTATTTCCACATTTCATCCTTAGACCAGACATAATGGCCTGGTTAGTTCTTCTCTTGTGCTTTATAGCTCGAATTATTATACTTTTACTGTTTCCTGTGTAGCCTCACGCAGTGGACAGTGAAATTGGGTGTGCAGAAGCAGAGGTGTAATTTCCCACCCACCAGTCACTCCAGCAGCAAGAAGGCTTGATGTGCTGTGGCTGCCTTTGACAGTGGTTCCTCGAAAATCAGGTTTTTGTCTTTTTCACTGGGTAGGAAATGTCAGCGGTGGGTCACCCATCCCTGGCAAAGCAGTTCCTGGGAAGTGCTGCTTTTCCATGGTGGCACTTCCCTGCTGTGGTCCCCAGACCTGTCTCTTCCACCACCCCTCCTGGTGCCACTGTTCCTCTCCTGCAAACTGCAGGCAGGAGGCAGGAAAGTCCAATTCGCCCAATTCACCCAGTCCAGCTGTCAGAGCTGTGCATTTCAGGAGTTTCCATCATTCTAATCTGCCATTAACTCCGTGTTCATACTGAAGACAGGTCCCCCCTGGCTGCCCACTGCTCTCCAGTCTTCTTGCCTTGCACTGTCACCACCTCGTGCTTTCTAATGAGTGTAGCAAAAAGATTTCCCTTTGCTTTCTCTGGTTAAACCTTGGCACAGCCTCACTGCTACGGCTTCAAAATTGCTTCTGCAGGGGAGATCTTGGGTTTTCCTCCCTCTGTAAGTGTGCATATCTGGGTGTTTGACATTGTAGACCAAGATCCACCCCTGGCCACCACACCATCACCTGCTCTGGCCTCTATGAAGAGGTTCCCTTTGAGCTGCACCCTTTGCTGCCCCAAACAAGCCCCAGGGACTCTTAGCCCACTCCAGCTCTTCTCTTTGTCTTGTTCTCCCTGCTGTCAGCTTCCCCAACAAGAAATGATGAAGATAAATCTTCAGCAGCAGAACAAATGCAACTGCTCTTTACAACTCTGGTTATTTTATTTTCTTTTTTCCTTTTCATAAGGGGGAAAAAAGGGTTTCCTCGTCTCTTTTTGTTGTGAATTAATGCAGCTTTCTCTTTCCCTGTTCGGCCGCCTTTCCCCTGCCCTGCATTCTGTCATTAAGCACAATCTCTGTCAGCTTGCTTCGGGTGAAATTAATGAATTTCTCACAGAACTGTTAATCATAGAAGCTTTGGTCCGTGACATGTGTTATAATTCAATGGGTTTTTAACCTTCGCCCCGTTTTGGTAATTGGCAAACGGCATCATTTGGCTTTTATTAAAGTGGAAGGCAATGCATTTTCTTTGTTTGCCTGGACAGACTCTGGCAGGGAGACCTGTGGGTCTGCTGACGCCCAGGGACACGGTCCCACTTCCAAGCTGGCAGGGTGATGGGGCTTTGAGAGCTTTATCAGTTCAATATGGACCCTCCTGGCAGGAGCAGCTCACACCACAGGGTGCAGGCAGGCTGGAGGCAGACCCCGTCCCCAAGGAGAACTTGCCCTGCTAGTGATGGGGACAGTGAGGGGGACGTGCTGGCTCGTGCCTCTCCTTTCTCTTGGGCTTACCTTGGGCTGGGGCAAGGGTTTTCTGTAAACCTTTGGGTTTAGCTTCATTTTGACCCTTTCAGTTTGAAATAGGGGTTTGCTGGGATCACTGTCAGAGTCAAACCCAGCAGTACTGAGGGGACATCGCTGAAGGGACCATGGGTGACACCACTCATGTTGTTGCTGTCATAGATCAGGTTTGAAGGCAAAGACCTTTTTAAGAAAGAGCTTGATCCTTCTTCCAGTCAGCACAGGTTCACCAGTCCCCATCCAGCCCCATGGATTTGGGTAGATATTCAAGATTTTGTAGTAATACAAGGAGGCAATGTGCTTTAGCTGAAGACTGAAGAAGACAAAGTCATTGTCACATTTTCAGTTCTACTTTTTTTTTTTAATTTCAGCAAGAAATATGGCTAGCAGTCTCTACATATATGTAGAGAGAGAGAACCTGCTCTTGCCTTTAGAGTAACCTCTAGAGAGGAGAACACAAACCCATTTTAAGGATAAATATGTCAGAAAAACCCTCAGAAGGCAACATGTGTGTGAGTTGTGTGGATGGTGGCATAGGACAAAACCAAATTGCACTTCAGATCTGCAGCCCAGGCTAGCCCAGAATGTGGAAAAGGGAGTTTTTTGCTCTGTCCAAGAGATAATGTTGTAGTCCTTCCCCTAAAAAGTACCCACCATGAGCTTTTAGGCTCACCTGAGCTTAGATATGTGTCAGAACCATCACAGAGGAAACAAATAATTAAGGCACCATGTTAAGATGAGTTCTTGGAAAAGCGCTTGACCTCGGGGTTACGAAAAGAAAGTTTGGCTGCTGTAAGCTTTTTGAAAGAGGAAGTCCTGGATTGTTTTTTATGTGAGGAAGGAAGAACTCCACTTAATTGTTATAATTTTCTATAAACATGTTAAAATACAAATGTTTCTAGGATTGTGTCACTAAAGCTCCAATTTAGCAAAGCCCTGAGCTATTTGCTTACATCCCCCTGTAGTCAAATCTATCAGTGGGACTTAACTGTGCTTTTGAAGTTAAGCACATATTTAAGTGCCTTGCTGAATTGGGGCCAATATTGGCACAGAGAAATACAGATTTAGAGCCTAATGACTGAGCTCATTTAGATTTGGGATGGGCAGAATGGATTTGAATCAAGTAAGAACTGGCTCAGAACTTCAGCCTACATGTGAAGCTAACTCAGTGCAGGGCTTTTTACGTCATTGAAACAGCCTTCCTTGATCTGTTTTGAACATGCAATGGAATGTGTGCAAGAAATCCACTACTCCTTGCACTCACCTCAGTGTGAAGATGTTGTTTGAGGAATTCTACACTGCCAGGGCAAGAAGAGAAACAAGTGGATTCTGAAGGGGACCTAGTGAAATAAACACTTGTCAGGGAATGTCCCAGGCACCAACACTTGTTCAAGTAAATCATTAGAGTGGTCCTTGGGTCCTTTGTGTAGCTTTGCTCCAGACTATTTTGTACTCTGGTAAGGATTTTTGGGAATTAGAATAGACCAGGGATGATTTGAAATTGGCAGTTTTGATGAAGTTATGTGATTTTGACTGCAAGAAAATGGGATAAACTGTCCTATGCCAGGAGTCAACATGAGTTAAAGCTGAAGTGATTTCATTCTCAGATGCCATTATATTGTTTCTTTCCTGAGGAATGCACATTTTCTGGAACATGTGATGATTGACCACTGCTAAATGGCAGTACCCATGCAAGAGCTTCTGTAATCCACAAATGGTTGTGATGGGTTCTTTGTCTAAACTTCCTACTTGGAGATATTAATTTCTCCTTCCTAATTCTGCATTTGCAGAGCTCAATTCAGGATCATGACTTCAAAATTCATTGGGATTTATGGCTGACAGTAGCTGATACCAAATTGGAACCAGTAGCTAGAGAACCAGAAATATTTAAATTAGAAACATTTGGTGGCAGTGGTTGTTTTTTTACAAAAAGTGAATGGTTGTATTGTTTGTCACTGAAGTCATTCATATAGAGTTACAGACAGAGAGAGCTGCCCAGATGATCTGCTAACCAAGGCATAATCTGGAGCCTGGAGGGGGTGGCTAAAAATGTTCCCTGGCCATTTCAGAAGACCACAAGGGGACTTGTAAACAGAAAGAAGAACATCACAATAAGTGTTTCTTAATGCCTTTGTCTGTGGCATTTCAGTTCTGTAGGACTTCTAAGCCCAGGCTTGCTCATCTGATGTCCTGATCTGAACTCCAGAAACCAGATTATTTTTCCCCTTTACATTGATGGAAATGAAAAGCGATGCCACTGGCTGTGGTGACGTTGCTTCAGATTTCCCTCTGTGCAAATTACAAGGGTTTTCTTGGGCTCATCCTTCCCTCTGAAGCCATTCAAGTCTGAATTCAGTGCTCCACTAATTCACATAAGTATTAGATTAAAGAAGTCTGGGGTTTTTTTGGTTTTTTGTTTTTTTGGGTTTTTTTTCCAACTTTAAAGAAGGCTTTCAGATTTTGAGGCAGTTTTGCAATGGGCAGTCGAGGTTTGCAGTCTTTGCTTCTGAGAGTGGCTTGGCAATACTGCTCTTTTTTTTCCCCAGTGAGTCAACTTCCTCAGCACTGCAGCCCTGGCACAGGAGACACTCATGCTGCTGCCTCACCATCTGAGAAATGGAGGGGAGCAAAGTGAGAGTTGGCCCTCATGGGCCAGTCTAACTGGGACGTGTAAGAGGGAGGGTTCCACAAAGCGTCATTTACACTCTCACTCAACATCCATCATCAGATGCTATCACTGATGTCAGCTGAGGACTTACTCAAACAGCAGGACCATGAGGTTGGTAGGGTTAGGAAGAGGTTGGTAAGGTCCTGCTCTGCTTGGGGACCCGCAGGGTGTGAGGCTCGTGGTGTGTAAAGCCTGTGTTCACACCCCTGTGTGATTAGTGTTGGGCATTTGCCAGGAAATAGCACCTGGCTGTTCTCCTCACCTTGTTTCTCTGGTGATGGCCACCTGGGCACAAGGATGTGCTGCTCACTTGATCTGCTGCTGCTCTATCCACAGCCTTGTCGATCCTTATAGGGTTAAACCCATAGCAGTTTAAATCTGTATGCCAGGCTGTGAGTTGCAGTGACTGGAAAACATGTGAAATCCTTGGTTAGTGGGTGGGGATCCTCCTGAAAGCAGGATCACCGTGGATAGGCCAGCTCTGGCAGAGACCATCCATCCTGAAGAAGTGATGAGCATCACAGTTGTGCTGATAGCCAGGGGTTTGTTGCATACAAGGGTGTGGAGTTGGCCAACACAGAGGTGGAATTCTCTTTCCTCAGCTCTGTCAGCAGCGATGCTTTGCGCACCATGAGGAAATAAAATACTTCTGAATGTAGGAATTGTTTATGGCTCATCACACTCCAGGGAAGGGCCAACACTGAACAATCAACTTTAAATTACAAGCAGTGGGCACTTCCCATATAGCACTAGTCGAGGACAGAGAAATGAGTTGTGCAGGTACATAAATACTGTCATTTAATCTGATCTAGAGCTCAGTAGAGACATGTGCAGATGTGCTTCTCTATCAGTAACATGGGGATAACAATACCAGCCCAGGTGTCTAGCAGGGGTGTCACAAAAATTAATTAGATAATGTCTGCACAGTGCTTTGAACACAGCAAAACACCACACACATGCTAAGTCAGGGCTTACTAAGCTGAACAGGGCTTTAGTGGCTGTTAACCCTTTTTTTCTGTAGACAGGAATAATTGTTTGTAATCTATTTCAAAATAATGTATATTGATACATTGCTTTCCCTTCTTTCTATAATTTTCCCTTTCAGGTTCTTCCCTAAATAAGCAGATGGTGAAATAAGTTAACATTTTCCCTCCCCAGAACTAATTTAATTGTATTTAAATTAAATTAATTTTTAATTTCATCAGAGAAATCTCACCTTGTAGGGGTCCTTATCCCAGAAATTTCATCTTTATTCCAGAAACATTTTGCACATAGAATCATGGAATGGTTTGTGTTGAAGGGACCTTTAAAGGTCATCTGCAGTAAACAGAGACATCTTTAGATCTGATTGCTCAGAGCCGTGTCCAACCTGGTCATGAATTTTTCCAGGGATGGAGCATCTCTGGGCAACCTGGGTCAGTGTTTTACCAGCCTCATTGTAAAAATATTTCTTCCCTCTCTCTAATCTAAATCTCCCCTCATTCTTTAAGACCCTCAACATTTCCATTGCTGTTTTGTTGAGGGACTACCCCATATTCACATTTGAAGATGTGCTATAATGTTTGACTCAGGTCGTCAGAGATGGTGAAAGATTTTGTGCCAATCAGACATCTCTGTGTATGTCAAAAATAAACCAAAACCTCTTTTTGCAAGTAGTGCTAAATGTTACAATAATTTTCCAGAAGGAGAACAGACAGTTTCCATAGGGGAAAGATTTTATGGATGGCAGGAGAGCAACTGGAGAGATCTGAAATGACAGCATGCTGCTGAGTTTGATAAGAGCTTATCAACACAGCTACACAGCTGATGTTTGGTGTTCCTCGTGAAGTGGAATAAAATGAATGTGATGATTTCAATCGAGCTTCTCAAAGATAAGAGTGTCTATCACAGAAACCCCTCCTCACATGTGCCCACTTATCACTGCCAATATCAGCACTCATGGATTCAGCAGATTTAAAATTGTATGGGTCATGAGGACTGCTCTTGAAGGGAGGGTTTTCAAAGGAGAGAGGGAGGGAGAGAGGCAGGGAGGGAGGGAGGGATGGATGGATGGATGGATGGATGGATGGATGGACGGATGGATGGAGAAATGGACATTATTACAGGAGTAGGGAGGTCATAGTGCAATTCAATATTGCAGAACAGAAGGTACTTCTGCAGAATTGGCAGGCTCTTCCCTTTTGCTACAAAACCCCTAATTTACTGTCATTGTCACCACTGTGCCCACTGCCTCTGTCCTTCAGGACACGCACCAAGAGGCTGTGGAGCCCTTTCCTGAGCTGGGCTCAGAACTCTCTGACCAAAGTCTGTCAGTCAGACCCTGCTCTTGTGGAATGGATTGAAATAATCAAATAACAACACCACCACTCCTTATCTCCCTCCCAGCTGTGTCCACTACTCCTGCGAAGCCACGGACTGCCAGAGGCTGGAGATCGAGAACGCGGTGCTGAACTGCACCGGCGGCACCGGCTGGGACAGCGGCACCCAGTGCAACGTCAGCTGCAGGACGGGCTACATCCTGCACATCCACAGAGATGATGATCTCATCAAGAGCCAGGTTTGTCCTGCCATGGCGATTTTTTTGTGATGCACAAGACCAGGATGAGCAAACAGCTGTGGAGAAATTGAGGAATAACTCAGGGTAGATGCTGAAATCTCAGCCTAGCCTTGGGACAAGGTCTTGTCCAAATGCTTGTCATCAGAACAGGAGCCCTTTGACTCTGAAGGAAGAGTTTCTGGCAATGAGCAAAACTCAGATGTTCCCTTAATTTAGAAATTTTCAAACCAAAAACCATGTCTGTGTTCAGTCCTTGTTTGATCTCACTGGCTCTACTCAGCCAAACCGTTTGGTTTGGTTGAGTAGAGGGAGTAGAAGGGCTGCTGTTTTGGGAGTAGGGTTCTCATGTTTTTGCACAACCAGTTTCTGGGTAAAATACCTTATTTTTAGTCCTTCAGATTGAGATTAGCAACATATTAACTCCTTTGCAGTGTTTCAGTCCATCTGCTCCAACCACACCCTGACATGTACAACATGGAGGGCACAGAAGAAGCACTCGAACCCTTTTTCTTCCAGACAAATCACCAAAAACCTCCCCCAGCAGGGCAGGAAACTCTCCTCATCCTCTCTAATCTGTGCATTAGTAATCCAGTCCTACAAAAGCAGCACATCTTCGTGCAGTGAGGGGGGTATTGAGGAAAACCAGCAATTTGTAATTTGTTTAAACATAAAAAAAAAAAAAAAAGCAAGTGCTTTTTGCTGGGGGAGGGAGATGCACATGCAGCATGGCCCTGGGAGCAGGATGCTGGGATGCTGGGGACAGGGGGATGCAGGGCTGACACCCCACTTTGTGCCCTCATCTCTAACACTGCCACATCCTCTGAGTGAGACATGGGGGTGGTTTCCCCCATCAGCACCTTCTCTCCCTGGTTGTGGGGGCAGCACTCACATCTGGGGCAGCACTCACATCTGGGCCGGGGGTTGGGGCAGCCACACTCAGCAGCCTGTCTGTACTTATGAAATACTGTGTTCTTCATAAGCTCGCAGAGGGGGGAGACAGAGTGGAGGGGAATGAGTCAACCCTTTCAACTCAATTACAAAACAAATACAGGACCCCGCGAGCTGGGGCCTCTTCCATCCTAATTGGCATCAGCTCCAGAACCCCAGCTCCAGCTGAGCATTTTTACAGAACAGAAAACCAGTTCTCAAAACGAGCCTGAGTGGCTGAACCAGGAAATTGTTGGAAGGGATCTGTACATGGGGTACATGAAGCACACAGGGATCCCAAACCAAATAAAACAGCCTGAGCATTCTTCACCAGCCCTGTGTTATTTAAATGCAAGCAGTACCTTTTGGGGAGGCTCGGCCAGCTGGGCATGGTTTTGCTGGGAGAAGTTTGGTTTCAGAGCCTTGATCAGACTCATATGACAGGAGCAGAGGATTTTAGCACCCCTCACTAATGTGATTCACTGCCGCTTACAACACGCTTCCTTTCACCCTGCTCTGCTATTGCACTTCGTTGTCTTTTCCACCAATAAAACCCCCTGAGGCCAGTGGCTTTGTTTTGCTCAGTGCTGTGCATTCACTGTTCAAATTAGGGAAGGACTGGAGCATCTTAAAGATACCCATGACCAGCTAAGCACATTAAACACGTGCTTTTAAAGTTTTGTAAGTGTGCTTCAGATATCTGCTGAAAAGGAACAGACAGTTTCTTTCACTGTCAACTTGTTTTATTTCTTTGTGTCAGGTGCTCCAAACTAGAACTTGTGGAACATGTAGACAAGAAATTAATTATCTGAAAAAGTCCAGAATCCATGGTCTGGATTTCTCATATCAAAAGGCATGGTGCTTCTTCCTTATTTTCTTCCCAGCTTCAGTTCCTCTTCCAGTCACAAGCATTTGGGGGTAAGAAAGGGCACATGAGTTGTTGTCCATGGCCAGAGGGACTTTTCTCCCCTGTCATGACTGGGGAACCTTGCACAAAGCTGTTCCTTGTTTCATTTTTGCCATTTAATTGGTTATTTCACTTGTTTGACTAATTTGAGGGTCTAGGGATACTTTTTTCTCCTTTAACTGTCAGTGTGTGGGGCTGCCTGAGGAAGAGGAGGAAGGAAGCAGATGCTGGTATTTCACACTCTTGGGTAGGAAGGAGGCTGGGCTGAGGTGCAATATCTCAAAAAGCAGACTGACCATCAGTGGCCCACGACCACTGCATGCTGGTGAAGGTGATTCACAGACCAGTGGAAACACCTTCGTTTAGCATTTGAACCACATTTGTCTTCCCTATTTCATTGAATGACTGAAAAAAAGGGCAAAGAGTGCGACAAAAAGTGACATTTTCAAAAGCACCTTGGTGATGTAGGAGCACAAGTCACATTTCAAATCAATCTTTTACATCTAAAGGGTCTTTGAAAAATCTTCTTAAAAGTTTCTGCACTTTCTAGACTCTGTGTCTTCTGAAGCCACCATTTTAATCAGTTTTAGGGCAAAACATTCATTCATTCCCTCTCTGAGAAATTCCTATTCCCAAATTCTGTTAAAACCCTGTAAAATCACCAAACCCTAAAACTCGTCAGCACTCTATGCAGCAGAAACTGTTTGCTGCTTGAAAAGAAAAAGAAAGCTGAGCTGTTTACAGACTCTTGGGCTCTCTCTCATCCTCGTTTAGGGACTTACAACAACAACAAAGGGGTTTGCATAGTGATGGAGCAAAATCCTTCATGTATCTTTCTTACAAAGAAGATCTTGGGGATGTTTTCATTCTCCCTCCCTGATTTCTTCCCTCCCCCCTTCCCCCCCCC
>NW_024524822.1:3290964-3389819 GCF_017590135.1 Pyrgilauda ruficollis
CCGGACAACTCCATTGCTCTTTCTTGTCTTCTTCCTCTTTCCCCCCTTTGTCTTTCACTGCTTTCCTCCCCCTTGTCCTTCACTGAAAGCCCCGCTCATTCAGTGACTTGTTGTCATCTCTCCTTGGAGCTACCACCACTGCTGCTCTGGTCAAGAGGTGTTATTTAAAACCCAGCAGCTCCCTAATGTTGTGCAAAGGCATCATCAATCATGCCAGGAAAAGAAAGCATGGCTCATGTGGGTTCAATTAGAGGCACAGTAGTGGGCAGAAGTGGAAGAATACTTAGAGGGGAGGGCACAGCTGTTCATTTTTAAGGAGAGGAAACTTCACACGTGAAGCATCGCTTGAAGAAGGGGCTGGCTGGGATCTTGGGCAGCAGGAAGGAGACATGAATTCTCCCAGGCTGTTAAAAGTCCCAAGAAACAAATCTTTCTGGCACCAGATTTGTTTAAGTTTGCATCCTCTTCACTGCATCTTTGGAGGCCCCTTTTCTCTCCCCCTCTTTCCTCCTTGCCCACCCTCCCTCCTTGCTTAAGCCTCTTTTGGAAGGCAGGACATGAAGGGAAGCAGTTGCTGTGATGCCAGTCAAAGCAGCACAAAGTGCCCAAAGTGACAGCTAATAAACCAGATGAGAAAGCCAAGTGCTTCGTGTGGGCTGCTGTGAGCTGGGTGACCTTGTCAGATCAGACAGGCGAAACAGGCACGTGCCTGCTCGGCTCCGGGTGGGAGAGCTGCAAAGGCAGAGGCAGAGGCTGCCACTAAGACCCAGCACCAGATCCAAGGGCTGAGTCTATCAGAAATACCTCCAGGGTGTGGCATGGAGCTGGGGAAGGACAGGATCCTGCTCAGCAGCCAGGGGTGCTGCCCCTGGAC
This sequence comes from Pyrgilauda ruficollis, assembly GCF_017590135.1. Taxonomy (NCBI): domain Eukaryota; kingdom Metazoa; phylum Chordata; class Aves; order Passeriformes; family Passeridae; genus Pyrgilauda; species Pyrgilauda ruficollis. The sequence continues at coordinate 3,291,839 of NW_024524822.1, forward strand.
ACTGCAGATCCCACCCTCAGTTGTGACACTGAAAGAGGGGAAAGTCAAAAGCTGGTGGGTGCCATCAGCAATGATTTCTGTGGTAGGTTTTTCCTCTGTGCTTCCAATCAGAGCCACTGAACTTTGTCTCCATTGCAGGGAATTCTCTGTGCTGTGTCCTGCTGCAGAATTACATGTGCTTCAAGTGATGACATGATAGACATGCTCTAAAATGCACCATTATTATGTCTGACCTTGAAAAACTCAGCTTCCATCATACCAAACATGGAACAAATTACTGGGAAAAGCTGAGTAGCCAGGGTCTTCCATGGGCACAGCTTCTCTGCTGGGGAATGGCCTTCCCAGGAAGAGGAAAACCCACAGGGGTCAGAGAGAACTCTTACAGAATAGGTTAGGGGCTTTGTGGGGAAAGTACCACAGAGAAAAACCCAAAGATGAAAATGTGCAGACACTAATTATTAACATTTTGATATCAAGGTCTAGAACAGGGGCACAGACAAAGGACAGTGGGAGTATGGCTGTGGAGAGGAATCCCTCCCAAAGAGAGAGGATCCCAGGCCTGCAGCACTTCCAGCAGGCTCTGGTGTCCTGCTGCTTTCTGCTAACAAAGGCCACAGGTTGCAGCTGAAATACTCTCACAAGTGGTAGCTTGGGCAAACCAATCCTTTTGTAAAGTGTGACTGTCATGCACAGATATTGCTTCTGTTTAAATTTTTGTGTTATATTCTGGTTTCTGTTTCTTTGGCGTTCTGCAGAGGTACATCTGATGTGTAACCCTGTCATTAGAGAAACTTCCTCATGCACCACACTGTGTTTCAGCAGCCAGTAGCAGCTAGTAGGAACACGCATTTATTCCTAAACTAGATCACAGCAACAACAATAACTTAATTTCTGGAGCTGAATCTCTTGTCATTGATGCAGCTTCCCTCTGTTCATCTTGGATCCAGTATCCAGCATGAAACTATGCAAGACCTGTGTAATTTCCATAACATTTGGATAGCCCCTGACATCATTAGCTCGAGTTTATTGACATCAATAGCTTGGCTTTATGTTTTAAGTTACAGCAGCTACGTTGCTACTGTGTTATTTGATAATAGCATCTGTTAAAGGGAAATGGATGGATAGCTTTGCTGGATGCTGGAGCAGCCCATCCTGGAGTGCTGATGGTTTGCAAGACAGGGAGTATGCTGTGTTATCCCTTCTCCTGCAGCCATCACACTGCAACACCCTGGAATCTTCAGGACATCAACTGCCAGGACATCAACTGCCTACACTTTATATACACTTTTTAGTGGTACAGATATTCTCATAAACAACAAAGAGAGAATTAACAGCTGCTGGAGAGTGAAATTATTGGGAATGTGAACACAGTATCCCTTCACCTGATGGCTCTCAGTATCCCAGAATGTGCTCCTCTGAGTTTGTAGAAAAGACTTTTTTTTCCATCAGCAGTGCTCCCTGTTTAAATAAACTCCATGGTCTAGCAAAGGGGTTTTGTGCCCACTTGGGAAGTGTCCAGTTTCTCAGCTCAGGGACTGCTTTTTCCATTCTGAATGCAACCATATATCAAAGGGAGACAGGTCTGAACTTCTGTTGAAACCATTAGGGTGTTTTTGCAAAAAGGGAATCCAGGTCCCTTTGATGTGTGCTAGAAAAATTCCCTTTCCTTTTATAAACCCAGATCAATGGCCGGCGGTGCAAATCTCCTGTGAGCACACCAGCCCTGAATAAAATATTCCCTGGAGGCAGAGGAGTGCTGCTGTATGGCTTGGTCAGATTCCTCGCCAGCATCTTCCCCCTCTCATGTTTGGGTTTCTCACATTTCTTAACCTCTGTCCCTCTCTTTATTCTGGTGTGAAGGGAAGAGTTAGATTCTTCACTACTAGCTTTTAATATTTTTCCACTTTTAATTAGAAAGTGGATATGTTGTTTACTCAGTTCTCTCTGCCAACATCTGTTTGTCCTTCAGTCACTCAGTAAATTCATCTTAACTTTAGATGGGTGGCTTCTTTACTTCCCCCCATTTTCCTTCTTTGCCCCTAGCACTCCAGGATTCCAGTGTGCTGTGCAATTTTGGTTATTCCTCAGATCCATAGAAGTTTAGTTTCTGTGTAGCTGTGATGGTGGAGTGGCTTTGGGGAAGTCAGAGCACAGACACTGACTCTGTGTACAACCTCTCAAGTTCCAGGTGCTAGTTTTGGGCAGGACACTCTTGGGTCTGGCCATGGTAAATTCCTCCTGGAAAAGGTCTGTCCCTCAGGCATTCGTGTCCGTGGTGTCAGGACAGCAGGGCCCTGGTTCTGCCTTGGGGCACTCTGCCAGAGCAGCCACAGCAGCAGCTGTCAGTATCTGCACTTCCCCTGAGATCCCCATCCACGGGTGACTGACACCTCTCAGGAGAGCCTTGGATGAGAATCCCAAAAGGCTTCATGTCAGCTTGGCTTTTACTTCAAACCCGAAAATGAATCTGACTACTCGGAAGCACAGAGGGATCCCCTTGGAGGGGCTTTGTCACCACAAATGTGACAGGGATGGGGGACAGCTGTCAGCTCCAAACAGCTCAGGCTTGTGCTCCTTTCCAATGGCAGGGCAGAGCAGCAGGTTCCCTCCTTGTCTCAGGAGGCCAGACAAGAGTTTGGATTATTTGTAGAGCTGCACTCTTTCTATGGAAGTGCTTTGGTGTCTCGCCCCAGAGGTGGCAGAAAATCCTTTCTCTGACACTGTTCCTTATGAGCCTTGGTGGGTTTGGTAGCTGCTGTCTAAATGATGATGGTAGGGACCAGATGTGGCTGTGCTTACCTTGTGAGCCAAAATTATGGCTATTAGGCTTGAAATGGTTTTGACCTCTCCCTTGCTGGCTGTGGTGGCTGTAGCCGTGTGTCTTTTTCCAGACGGAGTCCAGCGTCACCATGACTTGCATGGATGGGAAGTGGAACAAGCAGGTGACATGTGAGCCCGTGGACTGTGGTGTCCCAGACCAGTACCATGTCTACCCAGCCACCTTCAACTGCAGCGAGGGGACCACCTTTGGCAAGAAATGCTCCTTCACATGCCGACCTCCTGCTCTTCTGAAAGGTATTGGGGGTGTCTGTGCAGTGACCTGAGAGACACAGCTAATACAGACTGCTCCTAGGAATACATGTTTCTCTTGCTGTTGGTTTAGAGTTATTCATGATATTTTAAGTAGGAAGAATTATAGGACTCAATGGAAGGTTTATTTATATTAGAAGTTAAGTTCCTTGCATCTCTCTATTACCTTGCTTTGACCTTTCCTTGATCGCAGCTGGCCAGGCAGCAATGACAGGGAATATTGCTTCCATACAACCAAAACATGAAAAAGTCATGGGGATAAATCAGATTGAGCTCTCTCATCTTCTTTCCCATGCTTTGTCTATATCCACTGTCTGTCTCCCTTCTATGCCTCCTCCATGTATATGGAAAGCCAAGACGAGACTGAAAATCCGCACATCCCAATGGCACAGACCCCCATCACTGTATTTTCTAATCCACCATCACCCTTCTTCTTTCCCACACTCATTTTGCTCTACTCTGACCTTCCTGTTCTCTTCTTGTTTGTCACTCTTCATGTTTTCCTTTTTTCTTTTATATTTTTCCCCTAGAAATAACACAGCTGCCCTCTGTCCTTTCCTCCTCTATCTTCTTCCCTGCTACTTTTCTGCTAACATCCCCATCCTCTTCTCAGCACCATCAACTCTTCTGCTCACTGGCACATTTCCATTTTTGATCTGGTCCTCAGGAAACAAGAAAATTGTTAATTTGAAGGATCTTGTCCATCTTGTAAATAAACGTGACTGCTGTTGTCAACTCAGGTACAAACACAATATAAGCTTTTTTTGGACCGATGGTATCTCCTTCTTTGCTGGGACTCATTGCAAACCCCAAAAAGGAAGGCATGGGAAGTATTTTTTATGTCAGGGAAAGGCTATGATGATTTCTTCATATATAAGCAAATTGCTTAATTCTTTTTAGTTCTGATGGGAGATAACCAAAAACAGACAACACACAGTCAAAGTTATGACTACTCAAAAGATAGTTAAAAGAAAATTAAGACTACTTTTTTAGCAAAAAACCTCCCTTTTTCTGTTTATGCACTCACAGGACTATCTTCAACAAAAGGGTTTTTTTCATTTTAAGTGCTTTAAATATTTTTGAGCAGGCGGTGAAAATAGTTACAGTCATCATGACCAACAAGAGCTGATGACTCAGGCAAGGGTAGATGGAGAGATGACAACCAACCCCAGATCAGGGGCTGCAGCTCTGGCGTGTAACATCACTTCACTTTTGTCCAGAAACACTGAGCTGTGAGGTAAAGGCTCTGTTTGGTGTACAGCCATCACTGATGACTAATAAATGTTGCCACTAAGCTTCTGGAGAACAGCGTTGGAATGACTCATGGCTAATTCAATCACTGACGTCATGACAGCCACTGTTGGTAATGTCACAGCTTATCGCTTTGCAGTGGCAAGTATGATATCACCACGGCTGGGCTGGGAGCTGCTGCATGAGTCAGAGCAGAGGAACAGGCTGGTGCTCCAGAAAAGAGCTCCCTTCTGCACAAAATACCTCTGCAATCATCTGCAGTTGGGGAGGGGAGAGAGAAATCCGAGGCTGATTTAATGTGGCTTCTCTTATCTTTGAGGGCAGGCAGGAGGGCTCCTCTACATACCTTCTTGAGCCCTCCAGAGCCTTTTGTTTTCTTCTTCTTTGAATTCCAGCCTCATGCCCTGGCTCTCTTCCTCCCCTCAGAGAGAGATGGCATTGCTCCGGGGTTAGCAGTTTGTCAGTATTATTTCGGATAACTCCGAAGTTGGCTCACTGTTGAAAATATGCCTTGTGGGTTGAGAAGAGTTCCTGCAGCAATGCTCAGGGATTTCAATGGAATATTAGGGATTTTTGAAGGGTTAGTGGCTCATAGCTGTGCTTTGTTTCTTAGGAAAAGCTTATTTCTTTTCAACATATGGTATAAAATAACAAAGAATGTAAAATACACTGAGACTGGGCTACTTTTAGCTTAACCTTCTGAAGTCAAGTAGGTCATAGCAGAGGCAAATAGATCTATTGTACCTTTTACCTTTGAGGTGTTGGCCAAGAAAGCTTCCTGAGGAAAATGAGTCTCTAATGAGTATTATGAATCATATTTATCACAGTAGTCCCCAAGGACTGAGAGTCCCCAGCTGAGAATGGCTCCTCATTGTGTTGGAGTAGTGACTCTAATACTAACAGATGCTGCTCCAAAAGGTTCCAAATTGAAATAATAGGGACAGATTCAGGGAAAAGATATAACACAGAAGCTGAATGAAGAATGTGATGGCACCAAACCCTCTGTTAAAGCCATGGCTTTGGAGAGGAGGGGGTTGGTGTATGAAACAAGCTTCCTTTCAGAGAGGAACAAAATAAGGAAGAGAAATACAAAAGATGACAAAGCCCGTGTGGTTTCCCCTATGCTATAGCATTTCCTGAAATAAGCACTGCCTGCCTGTCACCTGAAAGCAGAGTCCTTAATGATTTAATGACATCATCTAGAGCGAGAGAACGCACAGGACATATGAATGTTCAATGCAGTTGAATTTGTCAAATCACTGAGGGGGCTTTTGATATCTTACAGGTGTAACAACATTTCAAAAGAAAATATTCCTGCTGTACGTTGTTAACTTTGCTCACTGATCTTCTCAGGAAACAACAGCAACTTGACCTGCATGGAGGATGGGCTGTGGTCCTTTCCTGAGGCCCTGTGTGAGCTGATGTGTCGAGCACCCTCCATCGTCCCCAACGCGGATCTCCAGACCTCGCGCTGCCGAGAAGACAAGCACAAAGTGGGCTCATTCTGCAAGTACAAATGCAAACCAGGTTACCACGTCCCTGGATCCTCCAGAAAATCAAGAAAGTACGTGAAAGACTAAAGCTATGCCATCAGCCTGGTTCAGAAAGCCATGAGTTACAGTGATTTTGGGAAGGGGTTGTTTGTCACAGACTCTGTGTGCCGTAGGGAATAGCATGGAGCAATTCCTTCATGCAGATAGCTGTGCAGTGTCAGTTTAGGCACCCAGCTCACTTAGACTTTTTTAAAAATCCTGACCAGTGCTCAAGAAACAGACTTTACCTTAGAAATACCCCTTTGATATGCAGCCTGGGGAGTCCCCTTTGAAACCCTGCAGAAAAGGGTTAGTGCTGTCGTATACTTCTGACTCTGCACAAACCCACTTCAAACCAACCACAGCCCACAAGCCTGGGAAGCTGAGTTCTTGGGAGATGTGTCCAAGGCCAAAAGAGGAGTTTAGGCTGGGCAGCTCAATGTTGGTTTTGCAAATAATTGTTATTTTTGCTCAGAGACCTCATGACGCAGATTCACAACTTGTTCCCCAAGCGTTAAAAGCTCGAGCACACCCATCTCCTGCAACCTGCTAGCGAGCTCAGAGGCTTTAGAGGCTCCCAGCTGACTCAGCCACTCACTAAATATTGCTTTTTTCTGCACAAAAAGGCGAGCCTTTAAGATCCAGTGCACACAAGACGGCACGTGGCTGCCAGGCGCCTGCGTGCCTGTCACCTGTGACCCTCCACCTTCCAAGTTCCACGGGCTCTACCAGTGCTCCAACGGCTTCCAGTTCAACAGCGAGTGCCGAATCAAGTGCGAGGATGATGACAGCCAGTCGGTGAGTCCCCCTGACCCAAATCACCTCGGCCCACACAAGTCTGGATTTTTCTTATCTTCCCTAAGGACACTGATCTTGGAGAGGCTGAGGGACATTGAGCTCTTCCAAAACCAGGGAAATGCAGAAGGGAAAACCATATTTAAAGTTGAGGGAGAGCCTGGAAGTATTATTTTTATGACAGTAGAAACAGTATTAACTATTACCTGTAGAGAATTAGAAGCAACTGACTTACTGTTTCTGGACAGTAAGTGGCAGAAAAATCTGCCACAGTGGCTTTATGTTCTGGTTGGAAAATCAGGAGCAACAAATCAAAGTAAGTAGAATGTGTGTTATCTACACATATCCCATGTATTCATTCTGTTTTACTTCTCTTTTCTCTCCAGTTCTTACCATTTTATGCCTGTGTGTTGTGTGATAATTTAGCACCATAGGGATTACAAATATTCAGGTGAATTCACTCTAAACTTCCAAGTTTTTCTGGCTGTGAAGGTGTCATTTGGCATCAGAGGTCAGATCCCCATCTGGCACAAATCAGCATGTTGCCTTTGGCTTCCTGGGAGCTGTGTTCATTGATATGAGAAGGTCTGGCCTCTACTATCTTATTTGAAATGCCTAGTTTTCCTCACCAGAGGTAATTATAGTTTGTGAGATAAGTAACTTCTCCCAGAAGTGCTGCTGCTACTCCCCCTGCTTGGGAAGAGAAAGTGGGGATGTGGAAGCTGCAGCAACTGCAGGCACTGCTTGGAGCAGGGTGTGCTCTGACAAGGGCTGTTTCATATCATCAGAATTCAGATCATCAGATTACCAGATCAGAATCTGAGGACCTTTAAAAAGGTACAAACCCTGCTTTAGGGGCAGTTATGTGAAAGACACCTCTGGTACCTGCTCCACATATTAAAAGCCCCTGTTCCCTGTCCTCTGGCCTGCCTTCTGCACGGTGACAACAGAGCCCCAGCGTTTCACATCAGGGCACCTGAGAAAGTTTTCCTTGTTTAAGACTTGGAGTGCGGTTATGAGCAGTGTGAAATGAGAAGTTGCAGGCATGGGTGCAGAGGGGGTGGGAGCTCTGGGACACAGCAGCTGTGGCTTTGTGCATCCACCACTTGCTCAGAGGGGCAGCATGTCCTGTGCTGTGTTCCAGCACTGCCAGGGCGGGGAAACTGGGACCTCCAGGGCAATGACAGCTGGTGGAACGGGCTTGTGTTTGCTTTTAAATGAGGTGAACATGAAGAGGAGCAAGCAGTGGAGTCAGGGTTACAGCAGTAATGAAGAAAGCTCAGGAAAGGGAGAGATACAACTCTGTCTATTCACTGGGAGGGAGAGGAGTGACTGCTCAGCTGCGAAAGCACCTTGGGCAAAGGAGCAGATAAAATCTTGAGAAAGGTATTTACAGTGAAAAGTATTTTCAGATATCTCAGAAAATAGGCTACAGAAGAAGAGCAAGGTCTCCTGGCACAAGCCAGAACCACTTGAGAGGTGTTAATTATTTAAGGATTAAACCCCACTAAGTCTCTCTCAGCTATATAAGGTGATAATACACGTTGCATCCAAGCAAGAAACCCAGCAGGGGTTTTCACAAGAGATTTTGCAGGTCAGGGAATGATGGACAGTATGTTACTATAGCAATGGATATCCTGGGATCTCGGAGTATGTTGCTGAAACTATACAGGAGTACCCTCAAGCACAGCCAGCTCCAGGAACATAAATCAGGTTTCATGGCTCATCTTTGAGAGTCACATTTGAACCCTGGCATGGAAATTGCAAGGGAAGTGCACCACACTTGCTAAAATGGCAAATTGTGCTCAATTATAATTTAGCAATTTATTCCTGACTTTGTCACCATGCTGGAAGACCATTACTTGGCTGCACATACAGCATCTCTTAATCACCAGGAATGTAATGGTCATTTAAGCAGGTGCCTCCCCTGGCACCAGAGCAAGGGTCTTCCATTTCTGCATATTGTACACAAATCATATCAACAGTCAGATCTAAATTAATCAATCTCTGCCAAACTGGCCCTTAGGTGAGAATCACCAAGCAGGATCTCACCCTGAGTCCATCTGCTCCATTATTCCTTTCATATTATTTCCTTATTACTTCTGGCAATGGCCAGATGTCTAGAGAAGGGGAAGCAGGTCCCACACCATAGTCTGCTGCTAATACCACTTTGCATCTCACTAAACACTATGTTCATTAACAAACCTGAACAAAAAAAAGGAAGCATTAGGATATTAAGGATGAGACTATCACTGAAGGCTGAGCCCTTTTCCATGCCAGTATCAGGGGCTTGTGCAGGTCCCTGTGCAACAATGGGTGTGAGTTGTGGGGCAGAGCTCCTCCAAAATGTTCAGCAGTCCCACAGGGATCCCAGCATGGACAGTACATTAAAGAACCCCCAAAGATATCCAGCACAGTGTCCAAGAGCAGGGTGGGTAGATTGCAGGCAACGTGTCTGGCATTAAAACTGGGAGAGGAGAAGCAGAGATTCTGCATGATTCTCCCACCCAGTAAGTTCCCCACAGGAGTTTTGGAGCCCAACCACACCAGACAAACTCCTGTTGAATGTCCCACATTGCCCCATGGCAGTTGGGCTCACAGATCCCACAGAACAGCTTGTTTGCACAGAAATCCCCAATGCTGTGCGGATAGATCTGACAAAAGATTGCCTGTGCACTCCTTTGTTGTCTTTAAAGGGCATGATATTTCCCCTCGGACTTTGGTATTCATTCTTCAGTATCATACGAAGAATCTCTTCTATAAGAGAAATGTCATACTCTATTCCTTGCCCATTCCCACACCAGAGGATTTTTCATCCTTCCCACCTGCCTCTGTGTGAGTCTGCCTCAGCCCCTTCGCCCGCTGTCACTCAAGGCAGCCAAGCTCTAAAGAGCACGTTCTGCCCTGCTAAGCTCATGTCCCACTCTTCCTTCCTCCTTCAGATGGCCATTGGGGATTCTTTCTTTTTCAAGGAGATGATGTAACTGGTTAGAAAATGCAAAGAGGAAAAAGTCTGTCTTCATTCAACAACAAGGAGGAAGGCAAAGGGGTGAAGGCACCTTTATTGCAACAGGAGTGGGGCTGTTCTAAGGTGTAGACTTGCAAGGGGCTTGTAAAGACCTTGAATTGCACAGAAGAGATGCGTGTATTTTTCTCTCTCTCTCTGTGTGTGTGAGCACTGTGGGTTTCCTTTTCTTTATTGTTTGGAAGAAAACTCCTTCTTGTCCCTCCTAGGACTGGCAGTCCCAACTAGGGGCTTTTCCAACTCCAACAGAACTTTGCTCCTAGCTCAGCTCTGCTCACCTCTCACCTCTCAGTCTCTCCTTGCTATTTTTTTGTTAATCCTCATTATCTCCTTCCCTCATTCCCAGGGCCGTGGGAGCAATGTGATCCACTGCCGGAAGGATGGCACCTGGAGCGGGTCCTTCCACCTGTGCAGGGAGATGCAGGGACAGTGTGCTCTGCCCACCCAGCTCAACAGCCACCTGAAGCTGCAGTGCGCCGGCGGCTACGGCATAGGTGGGTGAGCAGGCAGCAGGAGACCAGGAATAGGATGGGAATGTCAGGGAGGAAGGAAGGAGTCCTTCAAGTAACTTGTTTGTGCGAGTGAGAACCTGCTACAGGAGGCTTTTCAGGGAAATACTCTTAGGAAACATGAAGCTCTGAGAGGCCAGGCGTCATGTAACCTGCTCTGACTGCAGGCTCCTTGCTGGGCTTCCAGTTTCATGGTGTGCCTTCTTGGCCAGCTGGTTTTCAGGGGCAGCAGCATGCCAGGCTGTGCCAGAGACACATCCAGTCTGCAAAATACAGGGAGGGATTGTGCCTGCTTTTGCTCTTATGCTTCCATAATTGCCCACTCCTTCAGCCACATGCACAAACCCATGCTCCAGAAGCTGAAAGGCAGGGAGTTGACAGGAGAATGCAGCACTAGGATAATTCAGGTCTCCCCAGAAACAGTATGAGGCCAGCTGAGCATTCCCTTTGGTATGACAGTTGTTTAGGAGCTGTTTTCAAGGGTCTGTTTTCCTCCTTCTTTCTGGGGTACCTGTTCCCTGTGCATGGTGTGATGACCCCTATGCTCAGCTTGGCTTTGTGTCACCAGACACAGGGAGGGACAGACACTCTGTGCTGTACACTCTATATTGTACTTTCAGCCCCCATTTCAGGGGTCTCCCTGCTGTAAGGGCTGCAACAGGAGCTGCACTGCCTACAGCCCACACAGGTTTGCGAGGCCCCTTCCTGCAGCCCCCCTCCCAGCCCCTGCCATCCCCCTCCTGCCTCCGCCTGTCCCTTTGAACTTGGAGAAATTTCCTCCTTGCGCGGCTCCCTCATTATATCGCAGCCATGCAGAGGACTACGAGCCTCCTTGTGTTCCCTCCCCGGGGAGGAGAACACGACCTGGATGAGATCACCGCTCTGTAATGATGCCAATTACAGATCATATATCAAAACAATTCCGACCCGCTCCTCTCCACGAGCGTGGTGGAGCACGGCAGAGCGAGCAGCGGGGAGGCTGCGGCGACTCTTAATGTGGAGAGGCGTTTTACCCTTGAGACGAGGTTACCTCCAGGGCCAGACAGGTTTTTGCAAGGAGAGAAACCCCAGTTGCTGGTTTGGAGGGGAGCATCTGAGTGCTGGGTGCCTGCCAGCTCTGGCTCCTGTCACAGTGACTGTCAGCAGGTGCCAATCCCAGGGAGTGGTGGGCCTGACCTCAGGATGGGACCACACAGCATCATGGAGGTGAGGGATGCATGGGGCAGACCCCCCACAAGAGTGTGGCTCTCTCTGAAGAGGGATTTAGAGCTCAGAGAAGGCACAGTGGCCACTGGCTCTCATTCTCAGCAGATGGAGACATACCACACACTTTGTAGTCTCACCCATCCCCAACTTTTGGGATCAGATGTTGGGGTTTTCCTCTCTTCTTTGCATTTTTGAAAGCCTGATCAATGTCCTTTTGAAAAAGTGTCCACCACGCTCATGAAGAGGAGCCAGTCATTCACTCTGGGGGTAGTGTCAATAGGCCTCATCTAGTAGGTCCTTAGAGCCACTTCCAGGTGTCCTGGGAAAGCAAAACAAACCTCAAGCACTCCCCATCTTTCCAGCCTAGGTCTGGCTGCTCCCACTGACTCCTCCAAGTGGAGAATGTGAGAAGGCAGAAGCAGGTGGGAAAAATAATAGCAGCCAGTCATGGTCACTATGAATCCCACACACCTTCAGTAATTCCTCAGACACCTAATCTGCCCTTCCAGGCTGAGGCGTGTGTTGAGCCAGAGGTTCAGCTCTCCAAACCAGTGCAGAGATTAATTCCTCCCCCAGCGCTGATTGGAGTGCAGAAATCCTAATGACATGTTTGCAGCAGCTGTGCCATTCAAGAGTGATTTTCCAGGGGGGAAATGGTAATGGTCCAACACACAAGAGCTTATGGTTGTGTCACCACAGGGCTCTGGGATATTGCTGCAGAGTATCACAGCATGTTTTAATAAAGAAAGGACAGGATTCCCACTGGGCATGACAGTTAATCAGAGAAAAAGCAGGTTTATGTGTGAACAAAGCCATCATTACCTTTCTGCGTACTTCTTATTGACTGTGGGACTTGGGTGATAGCTGGTCTCCGATATCATTAGGTTTGGTCACCCTTTGGAAGATTATTATTGGATGTTTGTAAATCTGACAGATCAAACAATAGGTTTCTGCCATGTCACAGGTGAGATGAGTTCAACAGCCTCTCCCCACTGCTTGAAAGAGCAGTTGAAATGGAAAAACCTTCACATTGTCTTGATGATCTGAAAGCGCAAAACCTGACCCCCTTCCTGGAGTTAATAGCCAGAGAAACACTTAGATTTGCAGCTTGTTCAAAAAGGCCCTGGAATATCTGCCACCCCCACGCTCTCCTGCTCAGTACAGGGTTGTACTCAGCACTTCACGTGTGGCTAGGAGATATGTGATAGTTATGGTTGACTGCTAATTGCAATTTAGGAAAAATGAGCCGTAATACTGTCCTTCAGCTGGAAGGATGCTGGAAGGGTCAGAAGCTGCCTGCTTTATCCTTTAGCTTTATCCCCTTTGTGTTTTGAGCAGGCACGGAGTGTACCACCTCCTGTCTGGATCACAGTCACGAGCCCATCCTCCTGCGCGTGAACGAGACCGTGCAAGACATCCAGCACTGGATGAACCCTCAGAGAGTGAAGGTCAGTGCCTGGCGACTGCATGAACCACATCCTTTGTTGCATGTTTATGAGCAGAGAGTGATCAGTGTTACCTGTGCAAAATGGGGAATTTGCACCTTTAGGAAAGAATTCCTGATTTTTCTTGTGTCTGTTCCAGTAATATAGTGGCTTTCTCTCCAAGTGGCTTTCTCTCTGTGTTTACCAAGTGAAAGTCAGTTCAAGGTAGAGGCCTCACATCAGTGGGGTTTGATCTGGAAATGGAATCCATGCCACAGGAAGATGTGATGGACAGCTAGAGAAAGGGCACTGGCCAGGCTTTATTTTCTTCCTCCTGTTCTGTATTTTGCATTCTTTGGGTGGCAGGGCTGGATTTTTCTGTGCCACTTCTGGATGACAAAAGAAGCTGATACAGGGGGTTTTTCATTTCCCGACCCCGCGGAGCTGGCTGAGTGCTCCCCCCGCCCCTCCGCCCGCATGCGAGAGCTGCCTGCTCAGCACAGCCCCTTCCAGAGGTCACCACTTCTCCCTCCTGCCTGCTGCAAACGCAGAGCCAGCATTAGTTGCTCACAGCTCCCCGTCCTGAGCGTCCTCCAGCACGCACCAGTGGCAGCGTGCCCTGGTGGGGATGTGCACACCATGTGCAGTGCCTTGCACACACACTCAGCCCCACTGGCAGCAAACAGCTGCTGGGTGTCATGCCCACACTTGGGTGTCAGTGAGAGGCACACTCACCTAACTCTTCCTGGAAACCCTCATGTTCCTACAAACAAACCAGGTGTTTGTGGCTTTATGACATTTCTGCAGGTGTGGAAGTCTAACTGGACACACTTGAGCACATGGTGGAAGACGATGGCACATCAGGTGTCACCAGGGTGCAAGTTACTGATGGTGCTTGAGCAAACACGTCTGGCTTTTACATACTTGGTCCTGGCTTTGCAGGAGTCTGTTTTACACACCTGAACTCCATTAAGAAGGAGAACAAGCAGCCAACACAGCCCCAGCATGTCTTGAGCAGCTTTGACAGTCTATTTGCTTCTCTACATGCCTAAATGTACACCTAGGGTTTGGGATTTTTGAAATCTGGCCTTGGCTGTGGGTAGCAAGTGGCTCCAGAATTCTCCACCACTTTGAACTTCACTGTTTCATGCAGAGCAAGAGAATAAATCTGGGAAAAGAGTGGGAAACCCAAGTCCAGAGAATATGACAAGCTCATAATGTCCTTCCCAGCTTCCCATTTTCTCCAGATGCTGAGGTTCTGTGACTGCCTTAAGCCAAGGCTTTGCCAAGTTTCTGGCATGAAACATAAAGAAAGCCCCTATCTCTGTATGAGGGGCAATTTCTCACTGGCCCTTTCCTGAGTGCCAGACTTTAAAGTGGTTTGTAATTCATGGGGAAATAAAGTGACAGCTTCCCTCCTGTTCTCTCTGCACTCCTTCACTTATTGATGCGGGTACGTGGAGGGAGCTGTAACGAGTTTTATACCTGCAGGTCTCTGGAGGGCTCATTAGGCAGCAGGGAAAACATAGAGTAGTAAAGGGGGAGACAAGGGGAGTGAGGGATGGAGGAGAAATCATGGTTTCCAAGAGCACAGCGGTAAATAAGCCCTTTTTTTCCCCCTGATGGTGAAGATCTTGCAAGAGTTTAGGCCCTGAGCAGATACAAGTTCTACCCTACAAATGCTTTGTAAACTAGAGGGTGAGATTTTGATTGGAGAACTTGTGTTGGGAGGGAAGACATGCCAGAAGGGATTAAAAAAATCCTTAATTAAAAAAAATTGGTAGCTGTAAAACATCCATCTTATCCAACCCTGCAGATAATGGGATGTCACCCACAGGGAGAGGCACCTCTTGGGGAGCCACCAGGAAAAACGCTGCCTCGTGGGAGTGGGGACATCCTGGAGAGATGGGACTGGGATGCCTTGGGGGAAGGTCCCCATGGCAATGTGTTATATATCATTAATAACCCATGTCTCTGTTTATGGCCAGTGACAGCTTTGCTGTTGTGCCATATGAGCACAGGGAGCAGCTGGTTGCATTTACACGGCGAGTCTTTGTGCATCTCAGAGCCCTTGGATGACGCAAAGGATACACTTCTTGTTGCTTTAATTTCAGGCACAAGTACAAATGAGGGCAGGATGGGAAGAAGATAAAGGCAGGACTGATCTGTGGTGCTTACCTTTGAGAGGATGGGGACAGAGAAAACACAGGGAGAGCTGACAAGGAAAAATAAATAATTTGTCTGTAGCAGCTCAAGCAACATCTGTTATGGAAGCAAAATGGAAAGAAGGAGCTATCCCTTCTCTGAGGGTTGTTTAGAGCAGAGCTGTGCAAATCACTTGATTTTTCGGTTCACTCAAAGTTCTCTTAAATTGAAAAAAAAAATTCCTAATCAAAGGGACTATTTTGTTATTGTGATTTTTGGTGAACCAAAAAATTGGAAGAAAAAACATGTTGGTTTGAACATAACGTAGCATTTCATTTCCAAGGAGATTTTGTAAACTTTTTGTTTAGTGAAAAATGAAAGAAAAAAAACAAAAACACAGCAAAGTCTTAGAAATTAAATGTCCTCTCAAACAATAAACAACAACAGATATTTCATTTCACAAAATGTCTAAATATTTCTGTATTTTTCAGAATTGGTTTAGGTTGAATTGCTTTATTGGGTCTGAAACAGTTTGCTGAAATCAGTATAACCTGGCAGTGTCTTCCAAACCAGTATTTTCAGCGAGAAAAAAAAAAAAAATCACCTGAAACGTTCTGTGCCTCTCTTCTGCTGTGGGATGTGTTCAGAGCAGCCAGTGCTGTCCCCACAATTTTCCCTTCACTGTGTGTGGCACACAGAGCTGCTGAAGACACCGATGGATAGAGCTGCCAAGACTGACTGTGCAGGCAGTGGGGAGAAAAAAGGGAAATATCTCCAAGAGACAGCTTGACAGCTCTTTCCCATTGACTGCAGAGAAACAGAGCAGACACCTCATTTCTTAGGTTGTCTGAACTTGGGTTCTTGCCTTAGTGCTGAGTAGGGACAGGCTAAATAGTGTGCAGGCATGTGCATGCCTGGGAGAGCCTTCAAAGGGTCTGCATGTCCCAGCTCTGCTGGGCTGAGCGTGACCATGGCCCCTCTTCCCATGCAGACTGCAGGCCCTGGGATTAAAAATGTCCAGAACTCGTTAGTGGGAATGCTCCTTAAATACTCCCATAATCACTAAAGCTTTGCACTTTTCTCCTTTTCCTCCTTCCTTCCTCTCTCAGTTTTTGTCTATTTGTTTGTTTGTTTTGGGGTTTTGTTTGTTTGTGGGGTTGTTTGTTTGTTTTTGTTTTGATTTTGTTTTGTTTTGTTTTGTTTTTTTGGTTTTGGAGAGTTTTGGGCTCATTTTGCAGCAGGGAAACTGAGTCATGGAACAGTGATGTGACCTACTGTGGTGCAGCAGCTCCACTCCTGGGAAGGCAGGAGATCCCATTCCATCTGTAGCTACAGGAGGAGGCAGCCCCCAAGTCCCCCTTCCTGGCAGCAGTGGCTGATCCCCTCACTCCTAAAGCCCATGGTTAATTGTCCTGTTCCTTTAGTGCCTGAGGAGCGAGTTAGCTGAGAGCAGGAGATGCCAGTCCCTGGGCTCCAGCCCAGGGGGGACACTTGACCCATCTAAGGTGGAGGAAAGCTCTCCACTGGCCTCTCTGGGGGAAACCTGATCCCCTCTGCAGCCTGCAAAGAGTTGACATCATTGTGTTAGTCCCACCACGGGAGGGAAGCGCCGGCACCGGAGGCACTGGGTCTTCCTTCACAAGGAGAAATGACAGCTTGATTTGCTTCCTTGGCTCTTTGTCACCTATTGTGGGAGCACAGCCCGGCTCCCTCTCCCTTCACAGCAGATGGAATCCCAGCCACCCACCACAGATGTGGCAGGGTGGCGTTCCTGGGTGGGGACAGGACCCGAGTGAACCCACCTGGCTGCACAGCTGTGCTGCAGGAGCTGGTGCACGAGGGGAGCTGGGGCCAGCAGGGCAGCAGATGTCACCATGGGGGCCTGGAGCACAGGGCAGCATGGGGAAGGGACAGGGCTCCCAGGGGCAGTGGCCAGATGGGTTTTATTTCCCAGGAACCACCTGGCATGTGGTGGATGTGGTGCTTCCATACACCATGCCATCCTTTGCTGGCATTGAGTCTACCTGTCTGTGCACACCAACTCCATCAGATCATCCTCATGTACCACCTTCACCCATCCTTGCTTGCTTTCTATACATTTGTTTATTTCAGGTGCCCCAAGCAGCACCCTGTGACACCTGTATGCCTGTTTGAACTGCAGGAGGCAGAAACAATGCCCAGCCATCCAAATCATTCCCAATTTCTTGGTTTTCTAGCCCAGTGTCTCCCTCTACTCACATCCTCTCTCCCAGTGCACTGCACACACCACAGCAGCAGCCTGAGGGTACAAACAGGCTGGGAGGTAGGAACTGAGGGCTTGGAAAACTGGAACAGGAGTCAGGACTATGGCTTAGGGTCCTTCCCTCTGCTTCCAGCTCCAGGAATGTTAGCAGGATTGAATTCAGCTCTAGTGGTCTCTGCTAGCAAAGGATGATCCAAGGGGAGGACAAAGTAACTGGTATGAAGCTGTTGGCAAGTGCCACTCCAGAGGAATGGGAATGTCCAAGTGACCCAGTGATTCACCTGGCTCCTGGCTTTCCTGTGCTGTGGAGAGCATGGGCTCATTCCCATTCCCTGGAGGATGCTCAGCCCAAGGCTGTGTTTGGGATTGAGGATGACCTTGAGTGAGCACTCAGAGACAACTGTCTCAGCAGAGACTTCACCTCCCATCCATTCCTTTAAGGGAGGTGCTGGTGTTTTGATACTTGAAGGGTCAGGAAAACAGTCAGTGCATCCTCTGCAAGGGATTGCTCTCTTGTGGAAAGCTCCTTTCTGAAGAGCCTGGTTCAAGGCTATTTGGTTTCTTTTGTTCACTCTGCATGCTCACACACTCACACAGAGTGTGAGGTTTTGTAAATATTGATGCTTCTTACCAGGGGAATGTGAGGTGCTCTTTGGAAGTGCACTTCTTCCACTTATTGTCTGCTGGCCTTGGATACAGGAGACAGACCCCTGAGTTTTTTCCACTTTGTTTTAATTCTTGGGTTCAAATGTTCTTGAACTGCTTCCTTTACTCTCCCCGCTCCCACTCTGCTGATTGGCCTTGTTTATTTTCAAACCTAGAAAAGTTTCCTTTCTTTCCCCTCTGAAGTGCAATAAACAGAAGGGGGTGGGGGGAGAGAAAAGCCCTCACCATTTGTGGCAGGCAACAGCCTGGAAATCTCCAGCTGTCTGTCAAGAGCGCGCCGGGGGAATGTGTGACACCGTGGGGCCCCCGCACCTTGCAGCCTCCCTCCCTCCCTCCCAGGGGATAAACAACATCCTCCCTTCCCCAGCCACCTCTCTGCTCACACAGACAGGCCCTGTTGCGAGGCAGGTGGGGCAAGCTGGGCTTGACTAATAGTGGAAAATCCAAGAGCATCGGAAAGATAAACAGCCCGAGTCAGATAGTATAAAAGTCCTTTTTTCTAGCACAAGCCAGGTAAGCCTCAAATGACACAAACTGTAAAAACAAGCTGAGGTTCCCCTGCAGATGGAATAAATTAGACCTCAGCTGAACAGGGGAAGGGATGGCTTGTGCGTTGGGTCTTCCCAAATGTTAATCCCTTCCTTCCCCAGGCCTCCATCCAGCCCCAACCCCACACTTTAGGTGAGTGCCTGTGTGTTCATCTTGCTCCACTGGACACTGTAGTGTTTCATCCATGGGCAACAGCCCCAAAGGAACATTGTGCCTGATGTCCTGCTGGATGGATGGGAGTCCTATCTCAAGGACTCCCATGGTGTGGAACCACCACCTCCACTGACCAGCCAAAGTTTTCATCCACTCTTTAAATCTAGGTGTCCCTGTCTCTGTCATTGTCTAGGAGGCTGGTCATCATTTTTGCCCAAAACCAAGTGTACAATTTTTTCTGTAGACAAAGTTGGAAAATAAATTATTATACAGCTCATAAAATGTAGCCAAGGATGCTGTCCTGTCTGGGGGTTATTCTGAAGGTGTATGGTGGGAGGTGCTTTTATTTAAGATGGTGCTAAAAAGTATCTGAAAATCCACCTTTAGCTGCTTCCATCTGCAAGAATCAAAGGTATGATGGGCAATGAAATAAAGCAATTCTTGGCAGCACCAAAGAAATCCCTAAATTAATTCCTAGAATGCCTTCCCCCTACCCAAGAGCAAAAGTGGACCTGTGCCTTTGCCTTTCCCTGCCACGTTCCCCCACCATGAGTGAAATATTGGGCATGACATTTTAGGAGAACCTCAAATATTATTTTAATCTCAAATGCTCTGTTATTGCAAGTGTCAAGTCCAACACTTCTTGTAAATACCTGGAGGACAGCCAGGTCCTGAGAACACAAGAGGTGTTAGGAACTGAACTTCATTGGTTAAGTACTGGAGAGCCATAGGAGCCAGCACACTGACTTTCTGTACACTGATTTCTTTGTCTTAACCTGTTGCTTTTTTTTTTTTTTCTTCCCTCCAGAGTGTTGTCTGCACAGCAGGACTCAAGTGGTACCCTCACCCTTCCCTGATTCATTGTGTTAAAGGCTGTGAGGTGAGTTTGGCTTTAGCTCAGGTGGTCCATGGTGACTCTCCTAAATCTTACAGAAACAATCACTGCAGGCACGTGGGCTGTAAATTCTGGTTTCCAAGTGGGGCAAGCAGGATTTTGCCCTGACTACCCTATCACACAGACTGATTGCCTGCACTGGTTCTGACACTCAGTGGGGAAATTGGTGGTTTTCCCAGAGATGATGGTTGGTGACTCTCACAGGAGTTAAATGATCAAACAGCTCAAAAACATTGGTTGACCAAAAAAATTTCCCAGAATCTGGGAGTTTCTGGGAAGTTGCAAAAGCTTTCTCTTGTTTTTCCTTGATCTTGACTTATTTGAGGGACAATTCTTTCTAAGGCCAGCTAAGCTTTGGGCATTGGTATGGGCAGAGAAAGTTTAGGAAAGCCAGAGATGATACCACTGGGTGGACAGCACAGCTGGACATGGAGCAAATCACACCTCCCTCCACTGGCCACCTCTGTCTAAACCAGAAAAGAATAATCAGAAACATGCAGTTACATTTCAGCTGTGATAGACTTTTAGAGTCTTGCAAGTTACTTGAGAAAAAATTAATTATTTTGAAGGATGTTGTTTCTGCCAGCAGCAATTTTTGAAATGTCTGAGGAGACTGAAGATGCTTCTGGTGGTTAAACAGGGCTGGAGCACCTCAGTCTGTGACATGGCACTCATGTGGTTTACATCATGCCAGCCCCTGAGTATCTCACCCACAGCAAGAAGTCAATCCTTGTGGCACCTCTGGAAGGTTGGGAAGCTCCATGCCCATTTTGGAAATGAGCTGGCTCACAGGCAGAGGCACAGATGGCAATGGGCAGTGGCAGAGCTGTGTCTTCCCTCCACGTGTCCTGACTGTCTGCCACGCTGACCAGGCTCTCAGCACCCAGTGACCCAAGCACTCTGAAGTTATTTGCCCAAAGTGTCAGAACATGGGACTGAATTCCTGAATATGACACAAAGCTCCAGACCACACTGCTGTGGGATGTGATTTGTCTTGAAGTGAAAGACAGGTTTCCTTCGCATACAAATGTTGGGCCCAAGAGGGTAATAACTCTCCAACAATGTAATAGTTTCTGTCTAGCTGTTCCCTAAATGAAAAGCATTCTGCTGTCAGTGCTCTGAATGTCATAAGCTGTCTCACGCATCGCATTCATGCAGGCTGGCTGGGTGCCCCCATTCTCCAAAGAGAGCTGAAATCACATCCAGCCACCATTAAAAAATGCCATTCAGGTGCTGATGCACCACTGGGTATCCATCCTCCTGCTGTTTAAGGATAGTTGTTACTGAGACAAACTTTGCAATGATGTAATAATTTACCAGAAGCCATTATTACTGACATGCTGCTTCTCAGCATTTTCTTCCTTTCCATCACTGCTAATTGCCAGAGCCCTCTGCATCAACAGGAACTTTCTTCTTTTTCAACATTCATTCAGCAGTGTCACTGCATCCTAATCCATCATCTGGGAAGGCTTTGCCCAGACAATTGATAATGGCCTCTAGCATCATTTTCAGAGCATGATGCTTCCAGGATCCATGGATGGGCCAGAGGCTGGCATTAAGATTTCAGAAGAAATGCTATCTTCACCATGGCCTTTTTTTTTTTTTTTTTTCCCCATGACTGTGGAAACAGATACTAATAAGCCAGTAGGTCAATAATGCTGGGCCATTAAGCTGATACAACGCCTAATGTATGAACATCCTTAGCATTAGGGAGGCTTCCCCGAACAGGAGGCTGTAAGTGGGGCATTATTTGGCTCTTGGTGATCACAGTGGGAACCCCTGCAGCTGCTGCAATGTGATTTTTTGTCGCTCCCTAGTGGCAGGAACAGAGGCTTATGAGTCAGCCGCGTACTTGTCTGCACCTAACTTGGGCGTTTCAGTAGCAAACGAGTCCCTCTGGACTACATGTATCGTCCTCCAAAAATATCAGAGCACTACGACGTGCATGAAGAGCAACAGAGACCTCATCCTCCACAGCTAGGCTTCCAGGGTCTCCAAGCAAGGATTTTGGTCCCAAATCAGAATAGATGCTTTTTGTCCCATTCTTCTTCTCCTCCAAAGGACTGGCTTGTCTACTCTGTGCCAGAGCAAATTCTTCCACGAGTTTCTTTATGGATTTTCCAGCATTCATAGGTGTAGGGTACAGGCATAGGGGTGGAAATTTAAAGTCAAGATTTCCCATCAAGCAGGCACAGCCAGGCAACACAAGAGAAACATGGAGAAGCCTGCAGAATTTCCTGTGAGGTTGAGCAAAGTTCACAGTTTTAAATATGACCAGCTTGGCCTCAAAATATCTCTTCATGTATTTATAAATCATTCCCTTTTAACTCTTGGAATATTAATTAAATTGGAAGGGGGCTTTCAAGTCAAAGCCTTTGCCTGTATAAATAAATCAATATCTGTGGAAATTGGTGGAGTTAAGACAGTTTAGAAGGACAGGAGCCTCACACTGTAACTCTGATTTCCTTGTCAACATTTGCAGTATCTGCACGTAATTAAACAAGTGACGCTAAGCGAGTCTGTCCCCTCCTGGTAGGTAGACCTGCTGTGGTCTGATATTGCCATCATTGCCTGGATTTCCTCTACCTGATAGAAATATTTAAATTTGCAGCACATCAGCAGTAAAAGTGTGCATTTGCCCCGCTCCACTGAGTTCATTTCAATTCTGATGAGGGTGGCCATGGTGAGCTCTGGAGAGAGCACGGCAAGCTGTCATGGCTGCTTCTTCAGGTATCCATCACTCTGGGTCTGCAACTGATGCAAAATCCTCCCAGGAAACCTCCCCAAGACATCCTGCCTGCTCTGCAATGATGTCTTCTTGCAGGAGAGTCCCTGGTGTGTTTTTCTCAGTGCAAAATAAGGGCATTTTTCAATGAGCAGATAAAATGGGAATGGCCTTATGAGCCTCTGAGTGGAGAGCTACAGAGATATGACTGTGCTCTCTGCTGATCATCCATTTTTCTGAGATTTCATTGCTGCCTGGGATTCTCACACCTGGTATGGACCTTTTTTACTGTTAGGTACAGCTTAGACTTCCAAGGAAGACTTCTGTACTTGCAGAACAAAAGGGCTCCAATGTGCAATGAAAGACTTCAGGCCTTTCCTTTAGAATGGTGGTTATTATTCAGGCCCTGTGCAGCACATGGACTAGTGATCACATTGCCCAGCCTAATGACCACATTTTCTTTTTCAAGGTGATTTATGAATTTCACTTAACAGCTCTCGACAACGTCCCTCTGAATAATTGCCATTATCCCATCTCTGAGCTGTGGAGTGGGGGAAGATCACGTGCCATGGCCAGGGTCCCACACAGTCACTGCTGTTCAGAGAACAGGAGAACATGGTCCCTGTGCTGAGCTCAGACCTCTTCCATTCCTCCTGGTGATTTGTTTTGTGCCCTCGTTGCTGACACGTGTTGCAGAGTCAGGAGAACTCTGGTGAAAAGCTCAGCTATTAAAAGCAAGCCCATTTTGCTGCAATGCATAACCTTCTTCTTATCCCACACAGTTTAGGAAGGTTAGCTTAAAATTATCAAAGGTGCCACAATTTTAGATGCCTGGATGCTGTCTGTGGGCCTAGTCAAATTAATATTCCTGAAGCATCCTCTTATGTGGGATGTGAAGAGGCAACAAGGGCTCATTTCCCTTCCATCTACTGTCCTTTTTTTCCTGTCTGTTTTGAAGGGAAAGGGGAATAATTATCTCTTGCTTTTCAGGGCAGCTGGTATGTTACAAACTGTATGGCTCCTTCAAATTTTTGTGGTTTTCTTCTGAAATATTGTTACAGGTTTCAGAATTATAGAATCATAAAATGGTTTGGGTTGGAAGGGGCCTTAAGGTCATCTACTTCTAAACCCCTGCCATGGGCAGGCACACCTTCCACTGTCCCAGGTTGCTCCAAGCCCCGTCCAACCTGGTCTTGGGCACTGCCAGGGATCCAGGGGCAGCCACAGCTGCTCTGTGCCAGGGTCTCACTGCCCTCATGGAAGGATTTCTTGTGGACATCTAACCTAAATTTCCATTCTTTCACTGTGAAGCCATTTCTCCTTGTCCTGTCACCACAGCTCCTGATGAACAGTCCCCCTGTTGCCCCTGCAGACACTGGAAGATGCTGTGAGGTCTCCACACAACCTTCTCCTCTCCAGCCATGACTCTCTCACCCTGTCCCCGTAAGGAAGGAGCTCATTTTATCCATGTCCACAGTCTCAGCCTTTTCCTGCTTTTTCCTTTTTCAGCCTTTCATGGGGGACAACTACTGTGACTCCATCAACAACAGAGCCTTCTGCAACTATGATGGTGGGGACTGCTGCGCCTCAACAGTCAAGACCAAAAAGGTAGGGATGCCCTTTCCTTTTCCCATGGAAATTCCTTGTTGAGTGCTGCTTTATGCCTGGAAAAATTATTTTTGCTCAAAAAAGGAAGGTCCAAGGTCTCAGAAGGATCTTCAGCCCAGGCATCAGCTCACCATAAGTACTGAGTTCTTGCTGGTTCATTTATCATCCATCCTCAAGGCTCCAAAAGGAAACTGAAAGTTAGAAGTCATTGGGAAAATAGGAGAGAGTAAAAAGAAAGCATCTTTGTGGATCTGTTCTTTGATCCATATGTACCCACATGTGCCTGGCTTTCTGCTAACTGTCCCATCCCAGAGTGGGACAGAGAATAATGTGGGGCAGGGCAGCATGGCTGGGTGGAGATGTCAAATATTTTTTTGCACAGAGACCACATAGACCAGAGCCTTGCAAAAAGAGACAAGCTAGTGCTACAGATCTATAAAATCATTACTTAAAGTAGGGATGATGCCTAGGAAAGTAAAATACACTGGTTTCGATCACTCAGCAATGAGGGGGTGAAGTGGTAATTTCCTTGAAGCAGGATCCAAACAGACGAAAGAACATCCTTATTGGCACAGTGTGTGTTTGAGTAATAGGATGCGTTGCCACAGAGCATTATTAAGAACAAAAATATATTTGAAGTCAAAAAAAGAACAGGCCTATTTGTGGAGCTTTGCTCCTTCAGTGGCTATTAGACACTGTGATCTGAATGCAGTTTCTGGCTGAGGAATATTTGAACCCTCGGCTGTTTGGGCTTGGGGAAGAGTCCCTCCACACACATCTCCCCTTTTTCTGCTTCTTTAACACAAATTTCTGAGCACTGTTAGAGATAGTGACTGGGGTGATAGAGCTTGTGGCTTGGAGCAGTACAACATTTTATAGGTTTCTAACCATCAGGGATTTGGAACTATATTCCTCCCCAAAAATAAAGCAAATTTTAGCCTCTGCCAGGTGAATATTTTACCTTATCTTCCAGATTTGTGTATAGAACAGAATGAAAAATCCAGGTGCATTAAGTATCTGATGCATATTAATAAATAACAAAACCTGAGGGAGCTTGGGCTGAACAAATGATACCATCCATGTTACCCAGCTGAGGAAAGAGGTCCTCTCTCCAGATTTGGCTGGAGAGTTCTTTTCCTTCGTTCAGCATTGTGGGCTGTCTCTGGTCCATATGGGAACACTGGGGAAGGGAGATGGGCAAGTGGAAGGAGTTAATTTCTCCTCTGGGGAAAAGGCAGGGGAAGATGTCGTTTCCCTAGCTGTGCTCTTTTTGGACAAACATTCCCCTCTGTTGTGGTATTCCTTTTGAAAAAAAGTCCTGGAAGCCACAAGCAGGGAAGCCTAGGCAGGGCAGCTCCTCAGCTCCCCGCGGGTGGAGTAGGGCATGGAGACCCCAAAAGGGGCTCCCTGGTGAAACGACCTCTGAAGAGATGAGCAGGATGACAGACAGTGGCTCATCTGTTGTCTCCAAGAAGAGATTCCTATCTCTGGCTGATTTTACAGCTCCTTGGGAGGAGCAGCCCAGCAGCAGCACAGCTTGCTCGCTGACCTCCCACCAGCCGGGAGGGCAGAGCTGGAAGTGCCCGGTAGCTCAGCATGGTGTAGGTCTTCTCCTCCCAAAACAGCCTGCCTGGGAAACTTTATCTCACTGCCTGCAGGCTGGAGAGCAGGCGATGAAAAATCCCAAACAGTGTCAGAAGAACGAAAGCGAGGTGCCTGGGAGGGGACCAACCCAAACCAGCCCCATCAAGACAGGAGCTGAGGGCACAGCTGAAACAAGGGAGATGTGAGAGCTGAATTGAGGGGGGTGGGGGGGGTGGGGAGGGACAGGATTAAGGTTTGGGAGCAGAATTTATTGCTGGGCAGAGAGTTGAGACCAAGTGGGTTCTGCACAGAGTTGTGAACACTTACCAGCCAGGCAACTCATGCTCAAAATATCTGCTGCTTCCCTGCCACCCAGAAACCAAGTGACCTCCCAAGGAGGGGAAGCACTTTGTAGCCCAGTGGGTTGCCGTTTTCTGTGCTAAAACTGCTTCATGCAAAGGGCAAATGGTCAGAGACGGGCAGCTGGTCACACATCTGATGGATTTTCTCCATGAAGGGGAAGGTTTTGTAGCTTTTTGGAGATAAATCTGCTTTCACAGACTTCCCTGCAAGATGGATCATTGTGACTGGGGAATTAGACTTGCCCTAGCTGGCTGTTTAGAATCCCCTATCCTTGAGATCACATAGGTGGAGGGCTGAGCCATGGAGCCCACCACATCCCTGGCATGCATTCAGCATCCAAAGTCTCCTCCTCTCTCCCAAAACACCAACAACATCCCAGGAGCTGAATGAGACGCCTGGGAGAAGTGAGGAAAACCACCTTCTTCTTGGATCTTCCACACTAAAAGCGAGATGCTAAGTCCCAGTTTATTACATTTATAGGGTAAAAGGGGGAATAATAACCCAGCCAGGGGGGCTGCGGGGTCAGAGTCAAGGAGGCAGCAGGAGAACCTCGCTCCTGCAAAGCGGCTGCCGACACCTGCGGCAGCAGCCGTGGGGCCGAGGGGCTTGGCTCTCCCAGTTATTTTCCCATCTGAGGCCTTTGACTGAGACCAGATTTCAGGCCAGGCTGTTCAAATACAGCCCTGCCTTTGAAGAGGTTTATGAGTGGAGCATTACAGGAGATATTCCAAAGGGAAAAACAATGAAAGGTGAGAGAAAAAGGAGCTGAATAAAAATACTCCGCATACCAAATCCTTCCAGCACAGTTTGCCACCTACTTAAAAAGGCACAGTTTTAAAATACACATTGGGTGTAAAAGCCAAAAACCTGGAGGAGACATGGGAGGGGCGAGTCCAGCTCTGCTAATTCCAATACCAGATGAGGATGTATTTTCATACGGTTGTAGAGAGAGTGAGACACATGAAAGAGACTGCTTTGCTCCTTTTCTTTCAGGGTTACATACTATGTGGCAGATGTGTCAGTCTTTTAAAGCCCCTGCAAGTTTGCCCATAAATGTCCAACATTTATGCAACACCTGTTTTTCTCCCAAAATGTCACAGGACATTTTAAAAGCTTTAGATTTATCATCTTTTCCCCGCAGCAGCCATTGCTGAGGTGACACATGGTTCACATTTAAGAGAACATAGCAACTCCACACATTATTTTGGGAAAGGGCTGAAGATTAACATTGCACCATGTGAAGATTCAGGAGTTAACAGTCGAGTAAGAGCTGGCTTCAGATCTTTAGTGTCCGCAAACTGTCAAGACTTAAGTTTCACTGCAGTCCCACTACCCTCCCAAACACACTTTGGGCTGCACACAGTGCTGTGAACAGGCTGCCTGAAAGCAAAATGCTTCGAGCCAAGTTCACTTTAAATCCAAGTCCTCTTACTTAATGTGAGACTTTGCACGCTCCTGTTTTGTTGCCCTGAAAATGCACAAGGGACTTCCATGCTTATCCCATGTTTTCCCTTTGCATTTGAGCATTAGCAGGGAATGACCTTGTAGATTCCGTCAGCGAGTGGGGAATGGAGGAGTGTGACTTATCTGACCAAGCACCAACTAATCAGCAGTGCTGCTTAGATAGGAAATAATGAGTATTTGCCCTGCACTGTTCACAATCAGGCTGGAGAGCTTAAAAGAAATCATTAACGGCCTCTTTTGAATGCTGCAAGTGGCAACGAATAAATTCAGTCATAATCTGGGCATAAATTCGAGGCAAGTGCAGTCAGAAAGCAGGAAAAAAGAGACATTCATCAGCTTAATTATTTGTTGTGCGCTAATTGATGAGCGTCACCCTGCAGTGGGCGAGAAGCCAGGGCTGGCACAGGGACGAGTGCCACCCAAGGAAGCAGGGACATGGGCAGGCAGTGTGGGGAGCTGATGGCAGATCTGTTGCTGGGGCAGGGGACGGGACCATGCTGCTCACAGCTTGCCCTGTTTGTGACCCAGGAGCAGCTTTGAGAGACAGGAAGGCCATTGCCGGCCAACCTCCAAGGGAGAGAAAGCTTCTGTTGTGTATCTGGAGGGGATAAAGTCTTCCGTGAAGGACAAAGCAAAATCCCATCTCCTTTTAATCTTCCTCCCCTCCTGACCCAGCACAGGTTGCCAGCTCCCTTCTGCCTGGCTGCTCTAGGAAGCTGTTCTTGCTTTGTATCCTGCTGCAGATAAAAGAAGACACTATTTTCTAAAACATTACATACGTGACACTGCCAGAGTGAGGGAAATAAATAACCTGGGCATAACTGGCTGTCTCTGGGCTCTTGGCTGCCGGTGAGGAGCTTGTGGGGTGTGCAGCATTGCTGGGAGAGGCTCTGGCTGCTTCCTCTGATTCATTTCAGGAAATCTTCTCTCCAGTAACTGTCTCCTCCACTTCTTTTCTTCCCTTTCCCTTTTATAAGTTTTCCCTAGAGCAGACTGTCTAGAAAGGCCTCGCAGAAATCAGAAATTCTTTCTTTAGGCTCTGCTTACGTACTTTGTTCCAGACTGGGATCGCAGATTTGCCTGGTTGAAGGTCCTGCAGTCTGGTCCCTGTAGATTTAAAGACACTGAATTTGCTTTTTTAAAATTCCCTCAACTTCAACCATTTTTAAGAGTGAACTTTCATCTGTCTTTCCTGTCTGCCTTTCCTTTTTGTTGTATAAGGGATAAACCTACAGCTCCCATGAGAAAAACCTGCCTCACTCAATTATCACTCAGGTTTTCCTTCAACTGTTTTGCCCCATAGCACTTGGTAAAAAAAGAGAAAAAGTGTCCTGTCCCTTCAGCCTCTTGACATTTCTGTCCAACACCTTGGAGAGGAAAACCAGCAAGTGCCTTGGCGGAAAACAAATGAGGGCTTGTGGTAGATAGAGGGCTGTGTGGGATTCATCCAAAGCTTTGCTTATCTAAAAGATAGGCCAGTTATCGAAACCTCTTCAGAGACTTTATGGCCGAGAATTCAAGGCCTAAAGAAAGGAGCTTTGAACTGAGGGGCTGCTGCTGGCTCCAGCAGGGATTTCCAAAGGCTGTCCCTGTCTCCCTGGGAAGGGAGGGGAATGAATCTGCACTCCTACCCCTAAGCCGACAGAAATAACCATTTCTCGGTATTTTGGAGAAAGAAGCACCTTCTTCCAGATCGCTGACTGAAACACAGACCTGTCTTAGACAATCTCAGATCTTTCTGCATTGCCACAACTTGGTTTTGAGGTAGTTTGGTGGTAAACTTCTAATGAAGCTTAAGTGACCACCCCAGCTGAGGAAATCCTGTTCATCCAGAAGAACTGATGCTCCTGCCACGATGCTGCTCCTAACTACTGGCCTGTCCCCAGCTGGGTGTGTTTGCCAGCTCTATAATTAGCCAGGGAGATAGATAGAATGAATGGTGGGTGAGCAGGGAGGAAGCAGGATACAGTGCTGAGTGTTGCTTCATGCCTCTGGAAGCGGCTGAGCACTCCAAGCACGTGGGTTCTCCCCAAAGTGTGGGTGAACTCACTTCCCCACCAGCCCTCAGTCACAGGCTCAGTGGCTGTAACTGCTTGCCATGTGAGAGGAGCGTTTCCAGTCAGGGTTGGTTGGGATGGGAGCTTATTTTGGGGCTCAGAGCTTGGTTTCATAATCCTTCAGGGAGGCTTTCCAGGCGTCAATAAATTAAAAGCAGTGATGGTAGCAGCACATGTTGCCTATCCTGAGAGAACTGTTCTTGGCTTCAAGGGACATGGGGCTTCCCACAACATACGGCGTTCCCAGGGGATGTGCTGGTGGAGGGTGTTTGCTTTGCTATCCGACCTCACTTCATTAGCAAGTGTTACAAAAAACAGTGAACAAACCTTCCCTGCTCCACCGCCAGCTATTTGGCCTCTGGGTGGTCTGGCTCCTATTAAATCTTTGGTGATTATTTAGACTAATTACATTCATGTTTGCACAATCAGTAGCACGAGAGTAGGAAGCACAGCTGATTGCTGAGCAACTGAGCTCCGTGTGGTTTGGCAAGCGGGCTCCCTCGCTCTGCTCCGCGGGCAGGCGGGGATGCGGGATCCATGCGGGCTGGGCTTTCCCGGGAATCCCTGCTGGCTTCGGGCCATCCTGCTCCCACTGGTTCTGGTGAGGCAGCTCCCAATTTGCACATGATGGAGAGAGCAGAGCATCTGTTGGGTTCAGCTGAGCTACGGCTCGATACACCACAGTTGCTGGTTTCACTGGAGGAAAGTTCAATTTATGGTGGGGTTGTTAATGAAAACTCAGGCTTTTAGAACTGCATGTGCTGCATGGAGAGGAGGTTTCCTGCCGGCTTGGTCTTCCCAGGCCCTCTGGAGCAGTGCCCTAGGTGTGAACCCACATACCAGTGCTCAGAGCTAAAAGGGGGCTCGCTCTTTCTCCCTTATCTCAAACTCGTGACCTCAATGCTGAAAACCACTGGGAAGACCCTTCCAAGATGCTTTTTTATCCCACAAGGGCCCTGTCAGAGAACAGAATAGTCCCTGGTGTTTGAGCTGGGAGGCTCTGGGGAGGCACAGGGCTGTGACACTCAGCACAGGCTGCCACACTTATCTCCCAGGCCACACTGCCCGCCGAGGCTCTGCCTGCAGCAGGGCCTCCGCAGCCCCAGTGAGGCCTGTCTGGGAGATTTCGCAAACACTTCAGGGCTGAAATCTAACAACAGCCTGTTTCCCAACACTTTGCAGCCCTCCTCCCCTGCTTCCCCCTCCGTGGACCCGATCCTGCCTGCCCTGGTACTGCTGTGAGCCAACCCCAGGCACGGGCAGAAGGCACAGCCAGGTCAGCCTGATATCAGACTCTGTGAGGGACAAGCTTACAGCCTTTGCAGAGCTGTTTTCCATCCCTCCCTCTACCTGTCTGGGATTTCTCCTGTCAACATTCCCATCCGTTCCCTACAGACTGGCCTTTCTCAGCAGGGATCAGCCTTGGGATGTCACCAGCCTCTTCAGATAGGTGCATGTAGTGAGGAGTTATGACCTCTCACTCGTTCCATGACCTGCATCCCAGTTCTGCATTGCTCTGTCGCATTGTTACCTTTGTTCCCACAGTTGGGAGCACGGCATCCAGCACAAATGTAGCCCTGTTTCTAAGAGACAGTTTGAGTTTATCCAAAGTCTCTTTGCTCAGTGTGGCAGAGGATGCTCAGAGCTCCCATGCCTTGGTGGAGAAGGAAGTCTGAGGTCATGCACTGTGCAGCAATGGTGGTGAGTTGGCAGAGGTGTTTTGGATCCCCCGTGAGTTACACCCGGCTGTCTGTGCCAGCCTCCCGCCCATCCTGTGATCCCACACCTGCTGCCCTCGCTCCTCTAGGTTCAGAGCAGGATGTGTCATGTCCTGCACACTCCAGGTGACAGGAATGATGAAGGTTGTGTCTCTTTTCTCTTGATGATGGATAGTCTGTGGTCCAGTGTGGTTGTGGTGTGACTCACATTCCCCGGAGCATTGTTGATCCAGTGCCATGACTGTGCTGGATCATCTCCAAGAGCTGTGTGTGTAGGTGTGTGGAGCTATGTTCTTCACTTATGTCTTTTTCAATCTACTTTAGATGGTCTGAGGATACAATATCTTGCATTACTTTATCAAATGTCCAAGACAGGCCCTAAGCTTAATTTTTAGCTTTTTCTTCTCACTCTCCTAGACATTTTCTGGGGTTTCTACATGGGGAGATGGACATAGGTGAAATGCAGGGTTTGGTGTTTTGCAGGAAGAGGAGCTGACTCCTTACTCCTGGCCCTTCAATGGGTCTATCTGGGAATTTCAATGCAGGTCATGTATTCTGGTAATGAGTTGGGTTTTCACAGACCTATTTAAAAAGAAAAGAGGTAGTTAATCTTGGAGTATGTATATCTGGGCTCCACACCTAAATGGGCTATCATTCAGTGAAAGGATCGGCATTTATTATTTCTAGCACATCCAGCAGCTCTATTTCATGTCCATGTACTCCAGAGGCTGTCACTGTGTGAGCCCAAGGCAACAGACAGTCCTTCTTCTAAGGACTTTCTAAGCTTTTACAGTTTCCCTGAGCTGGGTACTTCAGGCAGTCCCAGCAGATTCTGTGTGTGGGTTAAATTCCCTAAATACCTATGGAAATCAGGTCCTTGGGGAACTGAAATGTGTATTTGTTGTAAATGTTGTTTAAAGTGGAAAACCCCGTATTACTGCTAAGTTTTTGGAGAATTTTGTCATGTCTAATTTGACTGTGACTGTGCTTATTACCCATAGAAATCTCTGCCTTTTCACATAATAGAAAACTGATCTCTGGAGTTCACTGCCATAAGACAAAACAATTCATCTATCTGGACAATAGCACTGTAAAAATCAAATTGCATAAAAAGCCTCCATAAGGGACATAAAGTGAATAAGACTGATCTGATCAGGAAGAAACTCTTCTCCATCAGGCTACCCACTGCTGGGAACTGCTGCTGAGCCACAAAGCTCTCTGCTCTGGGGGCCACGGCTCTGCCTCAGAGAAAGCTTCTGCTCTTCTATCCATGACCACTACTGGGAGACAATAAACAGCCAGGCATTTCTTCTCTGGTTGCTCCATCTCCCCAGGAATTGGCTGTAATGCAGCAGCAATCCACTCTTGTACGTGCACCTTTTCAGGTCGCTCCAGGGCTGAGCACAGCCTGTGAGAAAGCAAAGAGGAAAACAAGGGATTCATGAGGAGAAGTAGGAGGAGAGAGAATGAAGGACGTTGCACTTCAGGCAACATCAAACTCATGCCAGTTTGTGTGTCTAAGGCTGCTGTTTCAGCAGAAAGTCGGTGAGGGGAATGTGAGCTGGTGGTTTGGAGACAGAGCCATGCACAGCTTTCTCTCCTGGCTCTGATGTTCCCGCAGGTGAAATTGGGAGCGTGTTTGGGATCTCCGTGCCTGCAGCACATCCTGCTTAAGCCTGGACAGCAGCAGAGACAAAGTGCAGTAGGCTGTCACCACTAATTTCAGACACTTTACTGGAATGCCTGAATTGGGTGTGTGGCTGACCTGTGTTCAGTGCAAAGTGTGGATCCATCTTCCCTGTCTCTCGGCTGAATGAAGGGGCTACTTAATCTCCTTTGTCAGGTTGTTACAGGCAAACACAGGGAATCCAGGCCAGGGAGAGGAAAAAGCTTGATCAAGACAAATGAAAGAATCAGGTTCCCAAGTCTCGCCTCCAACCAGTAGCTTCATTGTACATCAGGGAGGATTTTTTAAGTCAAAATCATTGCCAAATCCAGATTGAACTGAATGATTCAGGAAAAAAAAAATGAAAACAGCGGAAAACTCCAGGCATACTTAAATGTTTTGTTTGAGCATTTTCTAAGTGAAACAAGTTTTTGTTTCAAGACATAACTTTTGCTGTGAAATAGTCTTTTTTATTTGTTTGTCTTGAAGTGAAAGGTCAAACCTGCAATGTAGCAGATAATCTAAACCAAAATGTTTCCTTCTACACTGAACAGAAAAAACTCAGTCTTTATTTTGCATGTATCTTTTCTTTTTCCTTTCCAGTACTTTAACTCAGTCATAAAACAAACCCTCCTCAGCCTCCTCCCCAAACCCCATTGTTTACAGACTTCTCTGTTTTCCTATCTAAGAATATTCATAACACTGTGATATGAGACAGTCCTGCTCAGGCTGGCTTCTGTTGGATCGAGTGACCCTTAAGCTCCTATTGTTTTCTGCAGTTTATAAACTTATTCAGTTGCCAGTTATTTGGATTCATTAGCTTCTAACTTTTTGGACTCTTTCTTCTCTTTGCAATCTCCATATTTGTGCAATTGTAGATTCAGATTATTCCCTGGTTATTTAGTTCATTAGTCACTGAGACCATAGCTTGATGAAGAGTCATCACCCTATTCCACCTGGAGGGTCGGGTCTTCTGTGAATGGAATCAAAAGCAAGGGGAGGAGGCTCTCTAAGCCCTGATTTGGTGATGAATGTTGGCTATTTAGTGTCTCTGTCAGCATGTCCCTGCCTTAGGCTACCCAGTTGTGAAATAAAGCTCCACACCCCTCCTTCCCAAATTGTGTGCGTCAGGAGAAAGGCATCCTGGAGAGGGACAGGCAGGGACTCGTGTGGAAGGTCTAGCTGGAGATGACAGCACAGTGCTGGGTCCACATTCCTAGATGGGCTGTGGGTGATGCATAGGGAACAGGCAGACTCAGGCATTGTAGCCTGGAGAAAAGTGTTTGTGAAAGGGAGAGTGAACGTGTGGCAGCAGAGCCAGGGGGAGCACACAGAGCGTGTGCAGCCCTCGCTGGGAACATTGGAACAGGTTGTGGCAGTGCCTTGGAAGGAGTGTAAAGGAGGGGAATGAGGTCATTTGTTCAGTCTGTGCAGATGGGAGAAATTCTTGGGAATTCACTTCAGGGCAAGTGAGACGCTTGTCCCACTGCCTTTTCTGCAGGTAAATACTGTGATGCAAGAGGCCCAAATCAACTTGCAGAGGGCAAGCATTGCAAGCTATTGTTTCAGCTCCTTCCCACGCTTCTCCAGAGAGGTCACAGAGAGATGACAGATGGTGAATGCAGCAGTCTCCCACTGCATTCCTCTGCTGTGCCTCAGTGCCTGTTAGCTGCATGTCCTGACCTCAAACACAAGAGGTGTTCTGAGAAGTCTCTGCTGGACTCCAGCTGCACTGATCCGTGAGACAGAGCTTGGTTCTGCTCCTGAGGAACTGTACCCAAGAACATTCACAGTTAAGTGCACAAATAAATAAATAAATAAATAAAGCAGCACCCAAACCGTAGGCTCTTAGGGACCTCCTTGGAGCACCAGCTCAGCACTAACATAAATCACTGTAAAAAATAACAAAGTGAAGATTGCAGCTGATCTCTGAAGATCTCACCCCAGAGATCTTTTTTGTTCTCCAGGCTGCTGTAGGCGTGTTCCTTCCTTCATGCCTTTGTGTTTTTGGCTTCTTTCCCAGGTGACACCGTTTCCTATGTCCTGTGACCTACAAGGAGAGTGTGCTTGCCGGGACCCCAACGCCCAAGAGCACAACCAGAAAGACCTCCGTGGCTTCAGTCTTGGGTAAAGCCAAGTGACATGGAAAAGAGGACCACACTGCTCAAGGCAGGCTAGGAGAGACACCACATCCCTTTTGGTATTGTTTTTAACATTTAGCTGCTCAACTGGATGGCATTTCTGCACCAGGGACCCTTAGAATTCAACCAGTCTGCCTTTAATTTTTGTCCAAGGAGAACTCAAAGTAGGGGTTTATGTATTAATTATATCTTAAATAGTGATCATGAGAAAAAAAAAAAAACAAACAACCAAGAGTCAAGTCAAGATGACTTTCATGTATCAAAACAGCATGTTATGCCCACCTAATTTGAACAGTTCATATCTAGATTCAAGGCGAGAAACAAACTATTTATGCACCCATATTTATAGAAATAAGTAGAGAAAGAGAGAGAGAAAGAGTGAGAGATTATGATCAACGCAAAAACACCTTCCCCTCCCCAGCACTCACAACTCAGACCGTTAGTAAAAGAGGCTGAGCTCTTGGAGGACTCCAAGCTGAGCCTTTTCTGATGCTGAATGCCAAGGTATCGCATGCTCGGGGCACTGTGGTTGGGGTGGGATCTCCACAGGGCTGGGTCTCTTGGCAAGTGACTTGCCAGGCACCCAGCCAGCTCGAGATGTGGGATGCATCTGCTCCTCACAGGAACGCTACTTCCAGCCAGGCAGCTCAGCAGACTGCAGTGGCCTTTCTGTACAGCTCCTCCTTCTCCCCCTGCCCTCAGAGAGCCAACAAAAAGTCCCCTTGTAGCCTGCAGGGCTTCTGGGGTGTTTCTGTGTGGAGCTGGGCAGGTGGGCCCATGGTGGAGTGAGGGAGTGGGGAGTCTAAGGACTGGCATTGAGGAACATGGATGATTGCTTCTGAGGAGCACAGAGAGGGGAACTCGCACCCGCACTTGTCATTTGAGCATGTCTGCTGCTGCTACTCCTGCTGCTATGTCCCATACAAATAGTTTCCTTACTGTGTCAGGACAGGGTGAAAAACAACCCCATGCAACCAAACAGTCTGCCTTAAAGCTTACCTACAACCTGCCTTTCAAACCCTCTGGTCTCTTCCTCAGCACTGGGGCAAGAAAACAGGACACCAGCCAGCCAAAGGAATCTGCTTTCTGGTCTCCACCCTGCCAAGTGGTTCTCCAGCCTCCTCCACCCCACGCTTAGGGTGATCTGATTCTGACAACTGCTTCATGATCCTGTTTTCTCGGGAGAGGGAAAGAGGAGGAGGAGACACCTGCCATGAGGAAAGGCCCATAGGAGACAGTATTAGAATTTTGGCCATATTTGTCAGTATTGAGCTGCCAGGCCAGTGGGTCAGACACTTGGGATAGACCAGGAGCCTAGCTGTTTATAATCTTCCAGAAAGAAGGGCATTAGCTGCAGCAGATCTCACACTACCCTGTCATGCTCCTGCTTCAGCCCAGAGGGCAACATGTGCCAGACCTTCAGTGATTCCCTTCCCTATAGGGTTCATTACATTGAGTCACTGAGATACCCAGGGCATCCAAAGCTGCTGCTGCTACTGCAGCCCATCCCAGAGAAATCCCAGAGATTTTTCCAGTGTGGCTTGGGCATGTGCTCCAAGTTCCTGCTAAGAAGAACACACATCCAAAAGAGCATCCTTCCCAGTGTTAAGTTTGTTTGTTCCTTGGAACTGTTGTGACTTGCACAATCTACTGGGTAAAGAGAAAAAGATTTTTTTCTAACTCCCTCTTTAGGCACTAGAGCAAGGCAGAAGGGTAAGGGCAGGGGTCATTTAGCTCATGGAAATAGATGTAAAAATTATTTGGAGGACTAGAGATGGAAAAATTATAGAATAATAGATGCAGGGAGCCACGTTCTTGTTACCCACTGTTGGGGTTGTTTCTATTGGAATGAACCAGAGAAGAGTCTCAAGAATTAAAGCAGAGGCCTGGAGAGGGGATTGTCATTGAGAAGGTGAGGATCTCTCTGTTGTGAAGCTCCAGCTATTCCTAGAGAAGGCCTGGCATGGGAGCTGTGTGGATGGCTCTGCCCCTTCTGTGCAGGGGTGTCCTGGAAAGGGAGGTGCAGTGGGATCAGGGTTCCTGCCATGGAATCAGACTGGACATCCCCCAGCTTAGAGAGCAGTGACATAAGCTTTCACTTTTGCCCTTTGCCTTCTACCTAATATAGGAAGTTAACTGTGCAAAGGTTGCTGCTTCCTTCTGGTCCCTTTGCCCTCCCCTGTTTTGTTGGCAGTTTGTTTGTGTGCCACCCAGCCTGTCAGAAGAGCTCACAACCTCAAAAGCCTTTCAGTCTGACACCACTTCATGTCCTCAATGCCTGAGGCATCTTGGCATGATTTCCCCTCTCCATCCCACCTGGGTTTCATCCCAGCAGGGAGCCTCAGTTCAGCTCCTGAGTGCATGCTGAAAATGCCCTTCCCAGTGCAGAGCTCAGCATGGAGGAGATTCCCCATCTGCTTTTCCCACTTGGTCAGTGCCCAGCAGAGACAGGTCTGTACAGACATTATTGCCACTTGCTGCTGTGGGCTCACAGGAGCTGAGGGCCAGCTGAGCCTCTCTGGCCAGCCAGGGCCAGCCCCTGCTTGCTGAGCTGGAGACTTCAGCTCAAAGGAGAGTGGCTTCTCACCAGCACAGCCTCACTCCTCAACTTCCTCCTGCAGTCCTGGTGTGCCCCAATTCCCTTTCCCACCGGCAGACTTTCCATGCTGCTATTTGATTTTTATTTTTAACTGCTATGTTGGCACTGTCCACCTCCTGCAGTAGGCCTGATGGGATCAGGAGTGGAAAAAAGTTCTGCTCTGAGTCATGTTAAATCCAATTATTTGTTGGGTTTTTTTTTTCCATTGGGGAAAATCCCCTCTGCATTTTCAGGTGCTGTATCAAGCACTCAGAGAGATGCCAAGAGGGGAGCTGACACATGCTCAGGTCTTGTCCCCTGTGCTTCCAACCTTGGGCAAGGCCAGCTGTATCCTCACATCATCTACCACTGTATGGGCCTCAAATGCCCAGTGGAGTCCTAGGAAAGACCCTCCCTGACTGTGGGAGCCAGTGGGTGGAAGGTGAGAGGGACATCAACCCCCACCTCCACCCACTGAGCCAGCAGCACAGGACAACATCAAACCAGAAGTGTGGGGGAAGAGAATGGGGTGCTGATGCTGGTGAAATTTAGCTGCTCATAAAGTCCAGTTCCCATTAGTGCCAAGATCTTCTCTGTCATAAATAATGAGCCAGGGCTGCACCTTATGTGGGGCCACCAGGCTGTGGGGGATGTCCATGGCCAGCAGGAGGGAAAGCTGGAGCAGAAAGCGGTGAATGGTGCACGGTGGGGTGGGAAACTCCAATCAGCTGCTACCCCTCTCCCTCCCCACCATCTTGCAGACAGGCTGAGCTGGTGTCCTCCTGCTTTTCTTGCATCTTCCGCTGTCACCCCCAGGCTGAGAAAGGAGGATGGCACCAGAGGATTCTTGGAATCGGGTTCCAGCTACCTCCCTTCTAGTTTCAGTTTCACACTTGGTTGTAACTGTCGGTTTGTTTTAGGTTTTACCTGTGTCTAAGAAAAAAAATAAAAAATAAAAAAAAAAAGGGAAAAAAAAGAGAGAAAAAAGAAGACAGAGAGAAAAAAGAAAGATCCATAGCCAAGAAAATTTTTTTGCTGCAAGTGATTCAAGCGGAAAAAAAAATTATGTGTGAGGCTATACAGAGAGGAACAGGAGAGAAAAAAAGAAAACAACAAAACCCATAAAAACGGAGAAAAGTAAAAGGAAAGAAAACCCGCATAATCCAAATCCAAGAAGAGCAAAGCCTATTTTTGTGTGTTTGAAAGGAAAACACCGATTCTGCCAGCTGAGTAGAGAGCTAGATACTAAGTGTAGATTTCCCTAGAAGTACCGTGAGGTTTTATAACATTGTCTGGTTTTGGTTTCCTCGTGTGTTGTGATAAGTCCAGGAACTAAGGCTAAGGGGTTATCCCCTGGTATATTGTTGTTTGTGGGGGGAGGGAAGGGGTGGATTTTGTTATTTTTTTTTCCAGATTATTTTTCTAAGTGTGTATTTGTGCTTATTTTTACGTTATCCAACTGTACATACGCATTTAATCAGTATTTCACTGTGCTCTAATTACTGCACTCAGAAGCACTGCACAGTCTGAATCCCGGAGAGCTGCGAGAGACTGGGAGTGAAGGGGGAAGGAGAAAGCTGCTACCTGAGCAGACAGGTGATTCCCATTTTGGGGAAGCGGGGTGCTGACCACCCCCTTCCCACACTCCAGCCCGTTGAGCCCATTCGAGGCCAAGCTAGAAGACAGGAGGGGATGGGGTGAAGTCAGGCAAGGCTGGGATGCCTGAAGGGGTTTCAGAGCTGGAAGTCTGGCCTTTGAACTATTTTGGATGCCGTGGAAATGCCCAGCTTTTTGGCAGCATCTTGCCCTCCCCTGGCCAATCCCTGGAGGCCACAGTGAGAGTTGATGGGCATGTTCATATCACTGGGAGAGGACCACATGCCTTGCAGAGATATGCTCTAGGTATCTCTAGATATCTTCATGGTTGTGGGCCCCATTTTGGTCTCAGTGGTGCAGCTGAGCTGATCTGTTTTAGATTTTTTCCATGTTACCCCATCCTCTGGGGAACACCATCTCCCTGTTGAGGGCAGCAGCACTCCTGCCTCTGGGTGACCTTACATGCTGGGCATACTGAAGCCCCAAGAACAGTCCCATTTCCCTGGAGGACCTTGACCACTGCTTTCAGTGGGAGCATGAGCAGAACATCAGCAGGAGCAGGCCCAAGATGTATTTTCTTGGAGCTATGGTCAATTTGGGCAATAGGGATTTGGTGTTGGGCTGTTCCTGCCACCTGGAGGGGTTCAACCCGTTCCTTTTAGCAGGAGCAAAGCGAGGCTTAATGTTTTGTTTCTGTCTTCGTTTGGCAAACTGAGTTTTCCCCTTTTCACCGGATCTACACATCCAAGATTCATTGAGAACGAGAATCACTTCCTCGGAGGCCACACTCAAGAGCTTGGGTTGGCCTCAGGTGTTCAGTGAGGAGTCTTGGTGCTACTTGTTGGTAGTTGTAGTCCTGTTGGGTCGAGATGTGGAGCTAACGAGTCCAAGTTGTCTTTGGTTCCCATTCTGGCTTAGTTTTTAGTCTTTTGTTTTTCCTTCTTTTGGTGAGGCCACATTCAACCACCAGTTTCCATCTTCTGAGTGCAAAGAACCAGGGCTTTAACAAAACATTTCACCAGCAATTCAAGAGGGAATTGGAACCATTGTGGAGTTTGCATTGTACGGCCTCTGTAATTACGTACCTGTCTGCAGATGAGAGGCTGAATTTTGCTCCCATCAAATCAACACAGGTTTTTGTTGTTGTTGACTTCACTGGGAGCAGGATTGAGCCATACTATATATATAAATATATATATAAATATATATGTGATATATATATAATATTACATGTGTAATATTATATATATATCAGTGTAATATTTACAAATAAAACTGTGATCTCGTCTAGAGAAAAATGTATTCATATTACCAACTGCTCTTCCATATTTATGTATCATATTGTATCTTTTTATTATAATTATTATGATTATTATGGTTATTATTATTATTATTATTATGATGGAATCTTTCTTGGCACCTTTTGGAAGCCATGTCAACCAATACTCCAATGAAGTGCTGAGGATCTATTTTCACAAGAATTCTACTGGTCTACTGTATAAAAGAGAAAAGAAAAAAAAAAAAAAGAAACAAGCAAAATACAGTTCAACCCTTAATTCTGTACCTCACGCCTGTACGTTTGCTGCTCCAATTTTGGGTTTTATTTTGCGTTCGTTTGTTTTTAACGGATCTAATTTAAGTCTCCAAGCAATATATAAAGATGTAAATAGTAAAGCTTATTTATTAAGATTGTCATCTTTTTTAATTTATATTTACACAATTGTTCATCTAATTTATTTTTTTTTTCAATACAGTTTTTAACAGTTGTCCTTTTTTGGTTCATGATGTTTTTTAAATCATTTTCACAGAATTTCTTTATACAGCTTTTTCTCTTTCTTTGAATAAGCAACAACTTCCTCTGGTCTTTCAAAAACAGGTCATGTTTCACTCAAAAAAAAAAAAAAGTTATGTCAGATTCATCAGAAATATTTTGCCATTGTTGATTCCTATACCCTAAAGTTCTATATTATATAAATATATAATACCTTGTATGCTTAAATATTTAACTGTGTGATTTTGTATATATCTTCATACACACGCTCACACACATATGAGGGTTAATGTCCCCAGATGTTGGGAGAACAGAGAATCAGAAACACAAACAATATAAGCTTGTATTAAAGAGTTCTGAACTGGACCCCTCGCTCTTGCCACGTCTCCTTTGCTTTCGGTCGAGCCAGTCCTGAACAACGTCCATGGGGGTACCCAGCGTGGGCAGTGAGTGGCTGTGGGGTCCCACATCTGGCTGCACAGCTGCTCAGCATCCTGCTCCAGCTCTTTGCTTTTGGGGCAGGGGGTTGAAAACCACCCTGTTTTGTCGGAGGGGTGCAGGGGGTGGAGGGAGGCAGCGCTGGCCAGGGTCCTGTGAGGCCATTTCGCCTCCAGTGGGTTTGGCTCTGCCAAGGGGCTTCGGCTCCTGTTCTCTCCAGGCAGGCTGGTGGAGGTTTTGGTGTGAGAGAGATTGGAAATCAAATTTGTTCATATTCTTCTTAGCTTCTTCATCACATGCAGAACATGTTCATCCAGAAAAACACTCCCAGTGGGAACCTGCCTTGGCTCAGGGGTATTACCTAGAAGGGAAGCAAGTCTGGAAGCAAGCTATGTGCAGCCAGAGAGCTGAACATTCTGATGCACAGAGCCTTGGGACACATGCAAAAACAGACAAATAAAGATAAATCAGTCTCCAGTGGTCTAGAGAGAGCCAGGTTTGCAGTCTCACAGAATCACAGAATCACAAGGTTGGAAGGGACCTTCAAGATCATCGAGTCCAACCCGTTCCCTGACACCTCTGGTCCCCACCAGACCAAGGTGTTGAGAGGTGTGCACCAATGATTTGTGTGTGCTGAGGGCAATATCCTGAGGGATGAGAAAAAAATTTTTTTTTTTTTAATCTGGCATAAATAAGTCAGTAAAAAAAAAAACTGGTTTGCACTTTACCTGTGAAAAAACACTGCAACATATTGAGCAGGGAGAGACAGAAATCTCATGAGCAAAAATGCACTGTGTTTTCTATACCATCCTTGTCTTTGGTCAATGCATTATTAATGGAGCATAAGTGCGTCACATCCAGCCCTATCAATAGCACATGCTGTAGATAAAAAGGCCCAGGAATGAAGGATTAAAGGGGCTGTGTCTATAGCAATGCACAAATCAATTGGCTGTGTGTTGAACTATCTATTAGGGATTAATAAAGACCTGAAGGTGGGAGCAGCCATGAAGGCAGGGAACATCAGGCAGCTCACTCCTGCTGGGCTCTGCTCAGCTCCACTCCTCCTGCACGCGCAAAACCACCCCAGGATCAATTGGAATACACAGTCACAACAACAGTTTCTATGTCCAGGTTATGTGTCTTGTCTGGGGATCAATCACTAAAGAAAGCTGGGGAAATTGCTCTGAATTCATGTGGCAAAATCCTCTCCCAGCTCAAAGTCACAGCTTCTCATACAGGTATGGTGGCATTGGTGACTGTGGCAATCACAGAATGGCTTGGGTTGGAAGGGACCTTAAAGATCATCCTGTAATGGGAAAATGGAGCTGTTAGCAGCAGAAAAAGTTCATGTCAAAAAGACATGGAGGCTTAAAAAACTTCCCTAGGAGGACTGGAATATAAAGAAAACAACTCACAAGTATGAAAAAAAACCTCCCTTCTGTGTAAACAAGGACATCTGAAAATCAAATTAATGTTCAGGCTGGCAGGTTTGTGCCCATGGGTTCACTTGCTTGCACACATGTAGACACACAAACCCAGCAAACCCTGTCTGGTCCAGCACTACCTGTTCCTGGACTTGTTCATTCCACCTCCTCAGTTTTTCAGTTTCTAAGGCACACTCATCTGGAAGGTGAAGAAAAGTGAGTGGATCTGAGGCCAGAATTCTGCTTTTTGCTGATCATTAACTACCCCAACACTGTGATGGCCCTAGATTTTTCCCTCTGCCCTGAATTGGAGTTACAGCTGCCTACATCATTCAAGTCAACAACTGGCCTAAGTTCTCTGATAGAATGCAGCCAAAGGGCCAGGGTCTTCATTTTTTTAAAGTACAAGTGAGGCAATACTGTGTCAAAATAGTTTTAAAGGTCTTGACAATCTTTTGGCTGACTTCTCTCGGGCCTGGGGAGGATTGTTAGTGGTTAAAAACAACTTCCATGATTTTTTTTTTTCAGATAAAAGGTTATTCACAACTTTTTGATCAGTTTGCTTATGATGAATGAAGAACTAATCCAAAGAACAACATCATCCCTTGTAGCCATCCTCCTTGCCCTGCTTTTAAGGTGTTATCTGCCAGTTTTTTTATTTATAAATCACTTCCCCAGTTATATGTTTTTTTAAAGAAACCTAAGAGCCCCACACCTAAGGCCACTGCTGCTCTTCTTTATCCTCATCTAGCCCCAGGGGTGAACCTACTTATGCTTAAAGCCCATTGGTATTTTTGATGAAAGAGTTGAGATATGGGGATGGTTCTAGCTGTATGCCAAAACCCACCTCTGTCTTTGGGCACTCACCTTGTAACACAGCCCTGTTCTTTTCCAAACACCACCCTAATAACATGGGTTTTCCCAAGCCTTGGTGCTGCCGTGTTTCCATAAGGCTCCCTGCCACAGTGTCTGCTAAACAGGCTTGGGGAGAAGGGAGGGTGGGCAGTTTCAGGGAAGGGAATGGGAATTCTTTTTACTGCACACTTTTTTACTACTGCAATGCTCAAACTTTCCACCCAAGCACTTAAAGATCCTCAACTCTCATGGCACAATAGGAAATGTCTGACCTGAAGCACATCATAGTGGTTCAAACCAATCGCTGAAGCCCTGGCAGCTCCTGGTGCCCAGAACCAAGAGTCTGCTGGCAGATTTTTGTGCCCCAAATGCTGTGAGGGGCACTTGCAAAGCCAGAGCTGCCCAGGGCATGTCAGCCCACCGTGGTGGCACTGTGAGCCATGGACCTCGTTTAACATCATGACCACCAACACTCGGGGAGGCAGGCAGGCCTTGTGTGCTTAGGAAAACAAACCAGAAACCTTCTCCTTTGTGTCTCACAGTGCACACATCAATTCATGTCATGATGCTCAGCTTCTGGACAGCTAATCCTGTCCCTGGCCCAGCAGGTACAATGTGTGGTTTACATCCTCCCAGGGAAACAAGGCGTGAGTTTGCAGGCTACTGAGTCATCTGGGGCACCACAGGGCACTGCCATGGCTAAGTATTAGTGCCACTGCAAGGCTTTGTCCCCCTAGGAACCCCCTGGGAGGGTGAGAACCTGGGTTGCCCACACAACACAGCCACTGGCACTCCCTTGGCTTCTTCCCCAGCCTCAGCAGAGTCTCATCCAACCAAGGAAATTATTTTTATTTTTATTTTTTTTAAGAAAGAAAAGAGGAAAAGCAGAAAGCAAACAAATAAATAAAGGAGCAAATGCAGCACTTGACTCCAGAGGCCTCTGCCGTGGGAAGAAGCTGTCCCAAAGTGGTGTGTCATCAGCAGCACAGAAACCCAAACAATCAGCCCCTCTGTGTGCCGTGCCAGCTGCAGCCCGG
This sequence comes from Pyrgilauda ruficollis, assembly GCF_017590135.1. Taxonomy (NCBI): domain Eukaryota; kingdom Metazoa; phylum Chordata; class Aves; order Passeriformes; family Passeridae; genus Pyrgilauda; species Pyrgilauda ruficollis. Next base: position 3,336,346 of record NW_024524822.1, read on the forward strand.
CCGGGACCAGGGCAGGGGAACAATGGCTGTGGGGACAATGGGGATTGTTCAGGCTCCTCCGGAGGGAACAGCCCCATGCAGCCCTGGGAGGGGACCTGCAGCTGTCACCAGCTCCGAGCTGCCAGACAAGTGGCAGATTTGGTGTGCCCTCAAGAAGGGCATGTGCCTGGCGGGACTCTCACAGGAGGCTGGAAGTGGCAGTGAATGCTTGTTAAAGGTTTCTCTGCAGGAAAAACCTCTCTCCATGCTGAGCTGGGGTTTATGGGGTGCTGGGGTGCATAGATGGGGAAAGCAGGGCCAGGCTGTGCCGGATGAACCTATGGCTGCTCTATCAATGCTGTTATCCATGTGTATGTGTGCATACACTCACTGCAAAGACACATGGAGAAGGTTTCTCCTCTTGAAGGAGAAATGTTCTCTTGATTGAGAAGGTTTCTCCTCTTAACTCATTCTAATGCTGGTCACTCTACCCTGGAGCCATTGAAGCCCAGTTACCTTTCCCAGCAATGCCATTACAGAAATCATTTCAGCTTTTCAAATGAATGTGGGTAGTTTATCTATTAAACATGGAGGATGGCATCTTTTTGCCCTTCTCCCCATTTGCTTTTCATGCTTCATCCACCCCTTGGTGCTCTCCCACCCAGGACAGCATCACTTCTGGTCTGCCAAAGCCCAGGCACAGCAAAGTCAGGGTATTGGCTGGCAGAAAGAACCAGCTTTTGGGGCAGCAGCAATTTGCTTTGGATCTGGGGTCCCTTTTCCCCAAGGGAGTCAGAGGAGTGGCAGGGGTCTGTGTGTGTGTGTGTGTGTGTGTACACTATAAAGCACAGGTCCATCTGTCAGCATTGCTGGGCTATGACTACAAGTGTTTATCTTGAAAGCCAGAGGGTTACATTCTCCAAAGTTTCCAGGGAGAAAATACAGACCCTTCCTTTCAGCTGTGTGCTGGAGGATGTGTAACCTCGACGAATTCCTCCGTTTTGTTTGGCTTGGGTGCAATGTGCCAGGTAGCATCACCAGCCAGAGGCTCTCCTGGCTTTGATCTGGGAGCTAGGTGTGCTTCACGACAGGTTAATGGCCATCAAACTCTGCAGCCCAGAGTCTAGACTCTTCCACCTGCTCTGTACATATTAACACAGGCTCACACACAACTCACTCTGTACATGTACCCATACGAGCAGCCAGTCTCACCACGGATGCAAAGCAAAGCTCCTCAGCAGCCTTCCAAAACAAGCAAACTAAGCCTCTGCAATGGACACAGCTGCACTGTGGATCCAGGGGACAAGCAGCCTGTGCTCCTGCTGTATTCCTAGACAGGGCTACCAGAGCTGAAGGTCTCCTTTCCATCACCATCTGCAACAAAACATCTCCATGCTGCAGCTCTGTCCTTTCCCTGGAGCTCTGTGAGGGATGCACATCCCAGGTGCAAAAACCACCACTGTGGGGGAGCTCACAGTGTCAGAGTGGAGAAAAACATGCTGAGGGGCAGCCAGCCAGCCAGCTGCCTTGTATTTTGGCTGGCATCTCCTGTTCCTAACACCTAGCACCACACTCACAATGCAGAGGAATCCCAGGGGCAGCATTATCCCTGTCACACCTCCAGCCCAGTCACTTACAGAAAACACAGGTAATTTGTCCCTCAGGTTGGTCAACACTGGCTGCAGTGAGACCACAGAGCTGCTCCCCATCACCATGTGCTGCACGGGGCTTCCAAGAGAAATGAATCATCCCTGAGCCAAGCAAACAAAAACAAAATAAACCCCTGTGTTTATAAAGTACAGGGAACGGCACAGCTGTGGGCCAGAGCCTTGAGAAAACAAGACAGCTTCAAAGCACCTGGAGCTGCACCCGGTGAGCAGCAGGGACAGGATGGAACAGCCAAGCTCCCTGTGGCTGCTGCTGGTCCTGGCAGCCTTGGCCTGAGCTGTGTCCTGCTGAGTGTCCAGGGGACCTGTCCTACAGGCAGCAGAGGCACTGCCTGCTCTGCAGATGATCATAGAGTCACAGTCTCACGGAATATTCTGAGTGGGAAGGGACTTAAAAGGACCAGAGCCAACCAGGAGAGGATGATCATAGAGTCACAGGATCACGGAATATCCTGAGCGGGAAGGGACTTAAAAGGACCAGAGCCAACTCCTGTCCCTGCCCAGACCCCCCAACAAGCCCACCCTGGGCATCCCTGGCAGCGCTGTCCAAAGGCTCCTGGAGCTCTGGCAGCCTCGGGGCCGTGCCCATTCCCTGGGGAGCCTGGGCAGTGCCAGCACCCTCTGGGGGAAGAACCTTGCCCTGATCTCCAGCCTGACCATCCCTTAACATATATTCATGCCATTCCCTCAGGAACTGTCACTGGCCACCAGAGGAGAGATCAGGGCCTGGACCTCCATTTGGCCTTGGTGAGGAAGCTGCAAAAGTTATATCATTTCCCCTTAGTCTCCTCTTCTCTAGGCTGAACAAACAAAGTGACCACAGCCTCTCCTCGTATGGCTTCCACCCTTCTTCACCATCTTTGTCCCCCTGCTTTGGACATTCTCCAATGGCTTTAGATCTTTCTTATACTGCGGCACTCAAAAGTGTACATTAGTCCCAGTCACTCTGCATCAGTGGCTCCAAAGCCACATTTGGGTGTTTTGCACCCAAAGTGCACATCCTGTGTCCTGGCAGCACGTGAAATGAATGGGCACATGACATGAAATGGGCAGGTCAGTCTGACACCAGTCTGGGCACCCCCAGGCGCCCCCACACTGGCATTCCAGGTGTGTTGTTGCAGCTCCAACGAGGAAAACCAAAGTTATTATTTGACTGCAAGAAATCACAATCATCTCCTTCATTCCCACAACCAAACTCCAAGGCCACCACTGACCCCCAAAGGGCAAAGGGATGGTGAAGAGGCAGAAACAGTGCTAGACACTCAGATTTTAACCCATGGTGGTGTAATGGTCCCCTCTTGGTTGTTGTTTTCAGTGTGGTACGACCCTCAGAGACGCACAGGCCACAGCCCAGAGTCCTCAGTGTCATCCTCCTCCCTCTCTCCATCAGAAAAAGGGATTTAGCTTAAAAATTAAGACCTCAGGCAACCTGCAATGCTTTGGAGCTTGTCTTACAGGCTGCAATGTCACAGCAAAATTTTTTGTGAACTTCAGCAGGATTTTGACCAGGTGCTGTAGTCCTTGCCAAAGCACATGAATGTGGCTCAAATGAAGAGACATAACCAAAGGGGGGGAAAAAAAGGAGAAGTTCAGAAGGAACAATCAGAATTATTTGAGTGGGTGCAAATCAGGCAAACAGGTTTAGCTTAAGAAGAAAAAGGTCTCTGGCAGAACCTTCTCCACATCAAATTCTGCACTGTTGTTTGTTTTGAAAACATTTTTGCTTTGAAACTCATGTCCTGTTTGTTTGATTTGATGTTAAAGGGTTAACTAACCTGAAAAACTAAACAAAACTATTTGCTTTGGGCTGACTAAACTGATTAATTCAACCCACACTTCTCTCTCTTCCCTCTCCAGGTTCGTTGTTCTGCTTTAGAAAGGAAAAAGCAATAGCTTTGAGCTGATCTGATTTTTGTATTTTTTTCCCCTTTCACCCTCCCACACTTTTTGGTTTGGCTACCAGGCTGAGAAATCCATTACCCACAGGGAGCCCAGGCCAGCCTAACCCACATCTGACAGTAAAAGAAACCAGATTCTCCATGTCTTTTTAGCCCCTGGCTTTCTTCTTGGGCTTTCCCACACGCTTCCAGCTCCCACTGGGACCGGTGGCTAGGCTGGGTGTTGAGGAGGGGAGAACCCTGTGCGAAAGGCTGCACGTTTCTCTCCTTCTTGTGCATCCATCTTGGGCTCCCTCATCTCAGCCACATCCCAGGAGTGCCACACCAGAACTGAAACCCCACGGACGCCCAAGCAGAGGTGAAACCGCGACAGGAAAAAGCACCAGGGAGGCAGTGAAGATGGACTTGATATGAATCTTTAATGCACAGAACAAGCTGCCGGGAGCCTTTCGAACGAAGGCTGCACACGGAGCCACCCCGTCCACTCGGAGTGGTACAAAAGCCCAGCTTGCCTGCAGCGTCCCGGGCACCCACCTGGCTCCCTGCCCCGGGACCCTCGCTGGCAGCGCGGTGTCACCGGCCACCCGCGCCACCTCCTCCTGGCGTCCTCGGCCACCACGGCACCGGGGCCCCTCGCCCCACGGCTGCTGCCCGGTGGTAGGGCAGGCAGGGCAGGCAGAGCAGGCAGGGAGGGGATCACCCTGTGCCCATCAGCTCCCCTCTGCCTGGTCCTGGCCTCGAGTGGGTACCTCCTCCTCCCAGGGTATTGGAGCGTGTAGTCCAGGAAATTCAGTAAGAAAAGATTAAAAAGGAGAGGCTTTTATGCTGAGTCAAATTAGGTAATTTCTTTTTTTTTTCACTCTTGAAAAATTAAAAAAAAAAAAAAAGGAAAAGAAATTAAAGTCCAACTTGCTCATTTCTTGTTTCTCTGCTGTCTGTGTGAGAAAGTCCTGTTTGGCCTCGCTGTCCCCTTCCACCCCCTCTGAACATCACCCGACCCCAAACCCCACCAGCCACTCAGCACATCACAAGTCCTCGACTCCTCAGAGTCCCTTTGCCTCCCACAGCTCCAGGCCCGCTCCTTCCCTCACCGCCCCTTGGACTCCCCGTAGGTGTTGCGCAGCATGGAGACCATCTTCTCCTCGCAGGTGACTTTGGTGTCCTTTAGGATGCTGTACCAGACCATGCCGGGCGGCCGGACCTCCTCGCTGCGGCAGAACAGGTAGGGCATGGTCTCGGTGCGGCTCTGGATGTAGGCACTGCGCAGCAGCGTCGAGCAGTGGCTGCTGACCTTCTCCAGCCTCCTCAGGATCAGGTGAGCCTTCCTGGAGGGGACAGAGATGGGAACAGAGCAGGGCAGGCAAGGCACAGGGGACACCAGGAGTCAGGACTTCTGCCACCAGCTGTCTTGTGGCAAGAATGGACAAGACCCATTGCCTAAGACATTGTCTTTCCTGTTCCAAGTGGAGAGAAGCTCTTGTTTTCCCAAAGTTCTGGGTATAGCTACCATTTCATTTTACAGCACCAAGACCTCAGGTCTGACCCACTGGAGCAGCTTGTGTGCCCTGGGGGCAGTCTGCCCCAGCTAGATTGTCACCACCACCATTTGACCCTGGCCAGCTCCAGCACATGTGCTGGCCCCACCTGGCACCCTGGTGAGACTCCCAGCACCTTCCTGCCCCTGACTGATGAGCACTGCCCTCCCTTTCCTGATTTCCCAAGTCTGCAGGAGGTAAACAGCCCAAAAGGACTGACACTAGAAGAGTGACGAAAAAAAGCACAACACATTAAGACAAAACAAAATAAACCCGTAAGAAACCAAGAATCCCCTTGTGGGAGTCTGCAAAGTGCTAAATCAAACAAAGGGAGGGAAGAGGGTTTACTTCAGTGGTCTGAAAGTTTCAAGATCACAGATTATTTCCTCTCCCTCTGGTGCCACAGGAAAGCTCTGGATTCAGGAGTCGGGGATTTCACAGTTCCTGCAGGAATGTAAATTCCCGATAATGATATGTCAGGGGCAGCACTGTCAGTCAGCAAGGCATAAACATGGGGATTATTTGATTATGAAAGCTGAGTGGTGTTGCAGCTCGGGCTGTGAGCTCCCAGCCTGGGGGGAGGCTTGGAAGCCTGATGTCCAAGGATGGGACGCCAGGGAAGGGCTGGTCTGGGTCACCTCAGTGCCAGAGCAGAGGGCAGAGATGATGGCAGGAGGCAAGAGGGCATCCTGGCACCCCCAGACAGCTCAGACCTCTCCTTCTAGAGTGGGAACACTGATGAAAGGCTGTAGGAAACCACTGCTCCTCCAGGGCTGCATATGGAAAACTGTCCCACTCCTCCCCAGGGGGATGTGCTCTGGGTCAGCTTTGAGGGCAAAGGAAGAAAAAAGGAAGCAGGGCCTTCCTGGAACAACACCCCATGGTATCCATTTATGGATTTTATCCACAAGACACAAGGCAGACAGGGCAATTTGAGCCTTGTTAGCTACATCTATAATAATGATGTCATGGGCTCAGCTCTGACACAACACCTCTACTCACGTTACTCTCCATAGCAGCCACCTGACCTTCTACAGCATCTGGTGCTCCCACCACACACCAGGACCTGACATGCTGCCAGGAACAGGTCCTGTACTGCTGGATGTGTGCCTCTTGGAACCACAAATTCCATGATGGCATTAGGTGCTTTCAGTGAAGACTGATTGATTCAAGCTCAGCTCAGCAGCAAACTGAACTCTGTAGTGATTGTCCCTACAGTTGCCAAACTTCAGTAAATCAGTCACTGCAGCTGGAAGGGAGAAAAGCCATCACCTGTGCCACTTCCTGCTGGAATCAACCTGCCTGGATGAATTTCTTCTGACCTGTTCCTAAAGTCAGGAGCTGGTGATCCTTCAAGTGCTCCCCATCCTCACGCTGGCAGATTGCTTAATATCTGCACTGGTTCTCCCTTCCAGGGAGCTGGTGCTGAACAAGCACAGGACCCACATCACCTCATGGGATGGACTCTTATGTCAGATGGCCATGCTCAGGAGGACATGTTCAGCCAGAACACCCTCACAAAGGAGAAATCTCATCTCTCTAAGGCCACAACTCCATGATCACCCTGATTTAGCCCAAAGCAGCTCTACTACCAAAATGGGATATTGGCCCTTCCCCAGCGCTTTAGCTTGTTCTTGTGCTGGTGTCCATGGACCTCTACACTGTGCCAGCATGGGGAAGTTGTTTATTCAAAGGCCAAACAAGCAATCACTGGGTTTTCCCCCCAAACTGGTTATTATTCCAGCACACCACAAGGCCTCTTCCAGGCATAGCAAGAGGGGAGCAATGAGGAGTGGCCATGACCAGCCCTTGAGGAAAACCCTCATGGTGGGTAACCAACAACACAAGGAGTGGATGTCTCAGGTGGCCAGTGGCTCTCTGCTAGCCACGCTATTCCCTTCTCACCACTTCCCCTATCCCACCCTCCACCGCTTTCCTCACCCATCTCTCACTTTTCTCCCACACAACTTGCCTTTGCCTCCATTTCCCTTGGCCTTCCCTACCTTTCCATTTTCATTACTTGTTCCACTACACTTTAATGATCTCCTGGATATTGCTAGAACTCTCCATGTTGCCCTTGCTTCCTGATAAATACTCAGGCCTCTTATCCAGGCAAATATTCCTACATGTGAGAAGCACTTGAAGGATGACAAGAAATTCAGGGGCCAAACCACCCAAACCTGCTGATGCCTGCTGTGCCAGAGGCTGTGATTCTCCTGGGGCTGTCTCCACACACCTGCTGCATCCACAGCTCACTCTGTGCAGTCAGTCCCAGGAAATACCTGTGTTCAAGGATGGGATGTGGCACATGATGGGCTGGCCCTGTGAGATACTGAAAACACACTGAACTGTGGTCACAGAGGAGGCAGGGTGACGGGGCAGAGGGAATCAGGCCCTTCACTTTTGATGTCCAGTGCCAAAGCTCCAGTTTTGATTGGTTTCACTGCTTTGAGTCATTTATTTTAGCAGGGTAATGAAGTCATGTGTAAATGTTAGATTTAGCTTTCGGCTGTCAGCTGTTCCCTCTTAAAAAAAGTAAGGAGGAAGAGAGACAGAGTGGGTGAGGGGAGGGGTGAGAAAGAGAGAGAGGCTTTCTGGTGAAGACTGGGTAATAAATTACAGGAGCAGTTCTTGGGCTGCCAATTTAACACCATAAATCAAGCCCTGGGTATTACCCAAGTGCTCCCTACGGAGGGCTGTCGGGTCAGAACGACCACCTTTTCAAATACTGGAAATGAAATCTTCCTAAATGCTGACCAACCTCATCCCTGCCAGAAATTGCAATTTATTGCCTTATTAAAGGGCAGGAATTGGGCGGGGACACCAGGGGAGCGAGAGGGGAGTCACTCTCCTGGCTGCCTGTGGCTGGACCCCAAGCTGTCAGTCCCCAAAGGGATGAAGTGACCCCCTTCCCACTCACCCTACAGCCCAGATGGGGATGCCCCCATGTTGGTGTGGGCCAGCAGTGTCCTCTCTCCCACCACATGCCCACCACAGGAGGCAGGGACTGATTCTGGACTGCACTTAGGTGGTGGATTTAGGAGGTCACAGCACAGTCACAAATGATGAAGAGGGGGATTTACAAATAGTGACAACTCTAAGCAGCCACTTCCCTCTGCAGTGCCTCATGGCATGGAGGGAGAGAGGAAATGGGAGTGGATGGGTGTCTGCTGCCAGGGCACTTTCCAAGGGCTCCTGCATGAACAGGAGACAGGGCCCTGAGGCCCCAGCTGCCAGCCCCAGCTCTGCAAGCATTTTCTTGAGAGTAGGAGCTTCCTGTTCTGCCCAGTGCCAGGGGTGCTCCTGCTGGGATGTTTGTCCCCTCCAGCTGCTCAGGGGACAGCCAACATTCACCGTGAGGGCTGATACGGGATGAAAATATATCCAGAGCCAGGCAAACCCTGCCTTGCCTCACCTTGGAGGGAGGTACTAAAAGAGGGCAAAGCAGCATGAAGGAGCCATTAAAGAATGATACCTGGGCTGGAAGGAAGAATGAGATTCCTGAGACTGCAGGGAGGGGTGGCTGCCTGGCTGCTGTGCTCCTGTGTGAGGTGGTTCTGTCATAAACTCAGATTTTCCACTCTACTGAGAGCTGACCTGGGTCTTTCAGACCCTTGTGTGTGAGGACAGTGAGTCCAGGACTTGATGGCCTCTTATCACAGCCTCCCATCAGAACATTGCATTCCCCCTTGTACCAGAAGGCAGCTGCTCTGGAGATGCATTTCATGTCCCTTGGCCAGCCCAGCTGCCTGCCTGGGTGACTGGCTGGAGCAGGGGACAGGTTGTGAGCCCTGGACTGATTCCATGTACTGACCCCAGTGTTGCTGATAGCCACAAATAGGGGCATGGAATAAAGATTTTAAGTTAATTATTTGTTCTGCCTCCTCTTAAAAGCCATACCCTGCTTGTAGTGATCATAAGAATCATCCTGAAAACACAGTAAGATAAAATAATAGTAAAATCTCCCTGTGGCTATGTTAGGAAGCAGACTGGCTGCATGGATCCAGAGGTCTAGATGCACAGTAGCATTAAAGTTCACTGATTAAGACAGATTCTTCTGTCTTGTTGGAACAAATTAACTGTATGAGATTCACTCGGTGTCTGTGAGAGGAGCGGGGGGGAGCAGGAAGGGGGCTGCTGTTGCTAGAGGAGATGAGCAGGATGAGGCAAGCCAGGTGTTGAGATGCTGCTGACCACGGAAAATCCTGGTTTAGGGCCACCTATGAGCTAAGTTTTTAATGTCTCCTTAATGTAAACGGTCTGGTTGGGACATCTGGCTGTCAGTGTGTCTTCTTGCCAGCAGCTGTTTGCAGTAACCTGTGGCTTTCATGGAAACTGGGCTCACGAGGACCTCAGTGTGATGTATTTATTACACAGAGGCAATCGACTCCCCTCTTGTCGCTCCGTTTTATGAGTGAACATTCACTGTGAAGCTGAGGCTCATCTGATAAACATTTCAAGGTACAGAAATGCATGTCCCCCTGGGAAGGAGAACAGCCTGTCAATTAAAATCCTGTTATGAGATGGCCTCCCTTGGCAAAAAAAAAAAAAAAATCCTCATTGCCTCCTGCTGTGTCAGTGGCTCTGCTTCTGTCCAAGCCCCCTGAGAAGCCAGGCTGGATGGCAGAGCTTCTCTCTTGTCACGAGCCTGGCACTGGCTGCCTTGGCTTTTAAAAATTCATCCCCTTGGCTGCAAATCACATGTTTCTCAGGGCAGAGGAGTGCTGGGAGGAACTCCCCTGGCTCAGTGAGGACAACAGACAGCAGCCAAATTGACCATGGGCTCCAGATGTAGCTGGGTCCTAGAACTGGCAGTTTAAATGTCACCCTGCTGTCCCACAGCTTGAAGCAGGTATTGGGTTAGGCAGCATCCTTCAGTGGGTTGGATCTCAAGTAACAGGGGAAATAAATATGTGTAAGAAGAAGCTGATGGCTCCCAGGGATTCAGAAAAAAACGAACAATTGAAAAGGACAAACTAGCCTGCAGTGTCATCAGAGGGAAGACGGGGAAGATGAGAGTGGCTCTGTGCCAGAGGCCACTGAACTACCGCAGAAACTATGACCAAGGTCATCTCTGGAGGAGGACAAGCCCCAGGACAGCTTGGATCTGTGTCCAGAAGGAGTGTAAAGTTGTGAGGTGTCATCCTGGTACTATAGAGAGATCCTCAGCCACATCTGACAAGCCAATAGGAACAAAGAGAGAAGGAAAAACTTTTCCAGGCCTATATTACACCCTTTGCCCCCCTCTCCTCAGTGTTTCCAAGCCCCCAGCTCACCCAGTTCAGGCTGGGTGACGCAAACATTCATTCAAAGACCACCCAGCTGCCAGGTGTCCCACCAGCATTCATCCAAGGACTGAGCAGGACCTGGTGCTCCAAGGGGATGCAGGACAGCTTGGTGAACACCAAAAGGGGGCTTCTTTTAGCTACAAGGAGACCAGGGGGTCACATCCCCAGTGGCTAAGGGGGGTCACATCCCCAGTGGCTAAGGGGGTCACATCCCCAGTGGCCAAGCAGAAGGGTGCTCTGGGCATGGGGCAGGGCAGCACAAAGGGAAGGGACAGGTACCTGGGCCCCAGCTCATCCTCACTGCGCCAGACGAAGTCTCCAAACTTCTCGTAGTGGGAGTTGTAGTGGTGCTGGACTCGGAAGAGCATGGAAGCAGAGACCTCCATCAGGGTGTTGTAGGCTGTCTGCTGCTCCTTCCCGCTCGTGTAGCCGTTGTAGAGGTTGTAGATTTTGTCAGCTATCTCTGGAAAGGATCGGGGCATGGGATTAATGACCAGCTGAAGTTGATAACATGGGGAGAGGAGGAGCAGAGGCTTGGCTGGGCTGACAGCAGGGGTTTGGCAGCTGGGGTGGCTGCCAGTCCCTTGGGCTGCCTGCAGCAGGGGTGAGTGACTGCAGAGTATTCAGCAATTCCTCAGGCTGATCCTGCAGTGGGTGCCCTGCATGAGCAAATCTCTCACAAAGCCTCCAGCAGTACTCCATGAAGGAGCAGAAGGAGAAGAGGCAAAAAGCTGCCAGGACAGGCAGACAGCCTTATCCTCCCAGGAAGGGCAGGCAAGCTCTTCCCAAATTCACCAAACCAAAAGCCCTTGGCAGTTATGGTGCTAAAGAGTGGGAAAAGATGAACACTTGATCCCAGGATGGCCAGAACTGCAGCACCTCATCATTGTGGGCATCCGCTGGAGCAGCTCAGATGTGTTAAACAAGAGTGTTAACTCTCTGCTGTAAAAAAAAAAATATCTTTTTGGAGACGAGAAATGCACAAAACTGCATCTCCTTTCTCCTTAGTCTCCTATTTGCTGTTTTTCCATGGGAATGCTTTCTTATTGAAGACAGAACTAAGCACTAACCAAATTTTTTTCTGTGTGATATTCCCAATGGAAAGCAAGCAAGAAAGAGAGCAGGTAACATGATGGTCGCATAGAGGAATCCTTTCAAATCTGAACTCAGCCAGGTGCTCTGGTTTGGGTATAAGGACAAGTGGGATCAGTTTCAAAACTGAACAATGCAAATGTCCAAAAGTAGCTGAGCTTTTATCAACATTTCTGTTGATTTCCAAACTGATGCAGCTGCCCCCAGCATCCCTTCAAACACCAGGGCCAAAGGTGCCCTGCGCGGCCCAGCCCGGGCTGCTTCTCTCAGGTTTGTGAGAAGGGATTGCTCTTCTTCCAGGGGGCCTGTGTCACACACACAGTACCAGCTCCCACAGCCCTGCAAGGAAGGATGCCTGTGTGGCATCACAGAGTCATCAGCTGCCCAGCCAAGGAGACTTTGCCCCTGGACACTCCTGCCATTTGTCACCCATCCCCAGATGAACGTCCCTGTGCCCATGGGTGAATTTAAAGGAGCCTTCCCACTGGGAGAGAAGGGCCTGGGCAGGTTTGTGGGAGCACAGTGACAAAAGAAAAATCAAAATCAGCAGGAGATGTCTCCTGGCATGGATCATGAGGCACCTAAACACTGACCTTCAGCCTTGCTGTCATCTACCAGCGGGCAGGCTGTCCTCAGGGTGACTGTGCTCAGCTCTGAGTGTCTCCCTCGTGTATCCACCGCGTACAGGGTAAATCTGGAAGGCAGGAAGCAAAAGAGAACAATGTCTTGATCCGTCAGTCCCACACCACCAGGTTGTTAAGGGAACTGGCCTTCAGAAGAGAAAGGGAAAATGTGGTCCAGGCATTGTCAGTCAGTTTTGGCGTCTCAAGGAGATGTGAGATGATCTCTTGGAACAGAGGAGAACCCAGGGACAGGAGGCAGGGCTGAGGGGACAGGCCACTTCATCCCTTTCTGGAATCCGTGGGGCTCCATTTCCTCTCCCCTCATCCCAGGGCCCCCTGTGGGGCTTCACCCTGAACCCTCCTGACTGCAGAGGGATGCGGACACCTCAGGGCTGCTCTCCATGCACTGATGCTAACATTATAACATGGTGGTGTTTGTGAGCCGGGCTCCTCTCTGGCCCTTCTGGGAGCAGAGCAGTAATTCTTGCTGTAAGTGGGCTTTGTGCTGACAAGTGACAGCTCGTACTCATCCCGTGAACGGCCCTTGAGTTGTTTGCTCCCTCATTTCCTCACAAGGGTGGGGCTGGCCAAAGGGTGGGAATGATAATTTCACACTTGAAGCTAATGGAGAGCATCTGACAGTAAAATATGGCTTTTGTGCCTGATGGAGCATTGAATAAACAGGCTGTGGCTGCATGGAACGTCCCGGGATGCTGAGCTCAGAGTCCTGCTTGGAGCATCAAAGCTCCAAGATGAGAATGCTTCTTCGCAGCAGGGGTGACAATCTTCTGTCCACTCTCCCAAAGGGCAGCAGTTCATGTTTATTCACTATAAGCTGGGCATGGCAACTCAAGCTGCCTGTGACAAAGTACAGGGGCTGGTTTGAACCCCTCAGAGATCTAGGATGCCTGGTGGTGGGGTTCCCAGCCTGAGAAATAACATGCCACCCCTCCTTAGCCTAAGGTAAAACTGACCAGCTCTTGCAAGTGAGTGTAAGGAGTATTATAAAAGCAGCTGAAGCTTAAATGGGATTGAGACCCTGATGTCTGTTTATTTAAGTAATAGTCCTAAGTCCTTAGCATCCTTGGGGGTGACAGAAGCAATGCCTCCCTCTTTCTCACCCCACACACGAGCACTGCCAGCCCCCTCTCTCCTCCCTGCAGGCCCTGCACATCCTACATGTGTCTGATAAGAACTGACATCTGCACGGTAGCAATTCCCAGCACAGGACATATTCCCTGCAAGCAATTAGCATTAGCTCCCTGACAATACTTGCTGTCTGAAAGGATGCCAGCAGATTGCCAAGGAACTCACTTGTGTGCAGGGACAACTCCCATTTTCACAAAGCTGGGGCACACAGGGGATGCACACGCTCAGCTCACCCAAGGAGATGCTATTTAATCCTTTTGGCATGACATCATTTTCCTGAATTTACCAGGAGCCTTGCTCAGAGTGGGAGTATCTGAAGAAGGACATCCACACTGTGCCACTTCACAAGTACCACACACAGGCTGTTCTCACTGAGGGACACCCAGAGCAATAGGGCAACACAGAATTCCATGCAGGAGTCTGACTGCAGGGTTTTGCCTCCCATCCTGAAGATTCCACTAGTCCTTTCCCTCCCTTCAAGGGCAGTGAGGAGTCTCCTGCTGGGAGCAGGGCAGGTTTGTGTCTCAGCAACACCAACAGGGGCACCCAGTGCTGAGCAGGGGCACTCCAGCCCCAGGAGATGAGGAGCTGGAGAACAGGGCAGGGACCCCCAGCTGCCCACCCACTGCAGGGCTCTTCTTGCTCATCAGCAGAAGTACAACAAGCAGTAAGAGGGCTCAACATCAGGGTACTGCTCCCCATCACCATCCTGGGCTCCCCTGCCGAGACACAGTGGCTGTGCTGCTGTGTTTGCTTTGGAAAAAGGGTGAGCACAGCTAATGTGTAACCTCTGCTCTGCCCGCAGCAGCTCAGGCTGGCTCCATTAGCTCTGAGGCAATCAGTGCCAGAGCACTTTCCTTGGAAAACAGAAGACTTTTATCAAAACATAATTGTAATATTCAGCAATTAGTGCCCATTTCACCTATTCCACTGCCAGTGGGGTCAGGAAGATTGGTTGGGTGTTGAAGCACATCCATCCCTTTGGGTGATGCTGAAGACCTGTGTGAGCCTTTTGACTGCACTTCTCCCCTCAGCCCAGCTCACACAGGAGCAAAGTCACTCAGCTGCCAAGAGCATCTCTCCTGGTCAGGCCTGGGTTAAAAAATAGATGTCAAAAAAACAAGCCCTCTTTTTTTTTTTTTTTTGGTTTAAGGAAAAAAAAAAAAACAACAATGTAAATGGAAAAACATCAGAATCAAAGTGATTTTGATCTTGTCAAAAATTCTTTTTCTGAGAACAAACCCAATTGCTTTACCTCACCTGGAGCCAGTCCTCTTTCAAGAGCCTTAGAGGAAACTCTTTCATCTCCATTCCTTGTGAATGACATGTTTTGGACTCAGCACCAATCACCCCAGCTGGGTGGAGGCTGACAGCCCAGCAGCACACAGCCTCTGCACCTCTCTAGCTCCTTCCAGCCAGTGACCTCAGAAGGTTTTAACATTAATTACAGTCCAAAAGATCACCCTGAAGCACAGCAGTATTAATAGCTCTGTTTTATCGACAGTAAACAGAGACATATGGGGTGAAGCATCGTGCCCCGGAGAGGCTCAAGTTTGAAAACACGGGAGATGATGGTTTCCAATCTTGTTCTCAAACCACTTGACCACCCAGCCTCTGCAGCAAAACAGTTTTATGGCCAGTTAATGGCACTGTGCAGAGTGCTGGGCTTTAGTTTTGTTCTTTTATTCCCGGAAATGGACAATTAAGAGAAGGGAGTGCAAAGACCTGTGTTTCTGTGTCTCTGTGCAAACCCAGCATTCACATCTTGCTGGAAACCTTCAGCAGATGCAGGCAAGGAGCAGCCTAGGACCCTCTGGGACATTAGTGGGGTAGTCAGTGGCAGGAGAGATCACCACTGCATGGGAAGGATGGGGATGTGGCTTTAAGCTAAAGCAGAGTAGGTTTGGATAAGGTATTAGGAAGAAATTCATTGCAATAAGAGTGGTGAGGTTACCAAAACAGGTGTGGACTCCACATGTCTGGAAGTGTTCAAAACCAGGTTGGGCAAAGCTTTGAGCTTTGCCCAACCTGGGATAGTGGAAGGTGCCCCTGCCCATGGTAGAGGGTGGGAATGAGATGAGCTTTCAGGTCCCTTCTAACCCAAACCATTCCATGATTTTGCACCTACATGACAAACCAGGGGAAAATCAAAGTGATCACACTGAGGGAGGGAGCTAAGCCAAGGGCAAGGTGGGATTTTGCAGCACTCCACGGAGATCCTCCTGCCCCACTTAAATCCATTACAGAGTTGTGGGCCAAGGGACCAAGCCAGGCATCGTCCCCACTGATGAGGATAGAGCTGCACTTGAATAGGCCAACCATGGTAATTTGTAAATAAATGAGGCCAAAGAGTGGTTCTGAGTGCTTTGCCCAAGGCAGAGATCTCTGGGGTGAAGTCAAAGCCAGAAACTAAAAGGTCTCAGACCTACAGTCATTGCACAAAACCACGTCAGACAACCTGGAATGCCATATGGTAGCTACGATCTGGCAGAAGCTCCTTTATACCCTGGAGATGTTTTGTTTAGTGATAAACTTTCCTCACCACATTTCCTCATCTTCTCCCTGTGCTTTCCAAAGGAGCTCCAGGCTCCCTGCTCCTGTCTCGCAGCTGATTCTCTTCTTCACCTGTGCCTTCAGTAAGATCCTACATGAAAACTTGTGTATCTAGAAATACTAGAATGTATTTTACCTGAAGAGGTTTCCAAGAGGTCTAAACACATATGCTTTTGGCAGGGATCAGCCCTCCATGCCTAGAAATGCTGCCACCTCTGCAGCAAATCACAGCATACAAAGTCCTATAAAGTAATGCTAGTTAAATGTTTACTTCTAAATACAAATCTATTGGGACCTGAAGGAACTTTCAGGGAGAGATAGAAACCAATCAACATTTGCCTCAGGAAATGTGAATACCTTCCTCGTGAATTCCCCACCCAGTGTTTGCTGAAGGTTGGGTTTTATCACCAGGCTCAAGATGCTTCTTGGGGGAGGAAGAGAAAGCAAGAGGGGGATGTTAATGCTTCAGTTCCTGGAACCCAATGGCTGTCGAGATTGTCTGTTGCATTTCAAGAGATTTAAAACCCAGAAAAGAATGCTTATATCCTTTCTCAGTGCAGAGAAAATAACCCTAAATACTAATTTAAAAAGGCACAAAACTCTTAAGACTGAGAATAAAAGCTCAAAACATGTTACTTATTTATAGACAGCATGTTTTCTTAACTCCCTCTCATGGTGCTCATGACGTTTGAGTGCTTTATTCATGATCCTTATTTGCGGGAAGTGAGATAAGGACTTCTGAGTCTGACCTTCCTTAGCTCAGCTGCTGATTTCTTTATATCCTACAGAGATACCACAGGCATTTCTGGTCTGCCTTGTCTGCTCTTCCTGAGGCCTTTGGGCTGGTGCAGCTGCTCTGTGAGATGCTGTACCACATGGGCTGCCTGGGCTGCAGAGAAGGGCTCTGATAAGGAGCTCAATTAGCGCTCCCGCAGCTGCCAAGCCCCCACGCTAATTAAGCATGTGTCTCCTGGGAGCTGGCTGCACCCAGCAGCAATGGCTGTGTGGCCAACCCAGGCTCTGAGAGGAACCTGTGTGAATGAAGGAGTGAATGAAGGAGAGGGCAGAGGTGCTGCTCCAGAGCCCAGTGTCACGCAAAAACGCGGCCTCAAGCTTTCCAAAGAGGTGCAACCACAAGATGATCCTGCCAGTGGGGCTTGGCTTGAGCTTGGCTGATCTGCCTGGGCTTGGTGCCGTGTTCCTGCAGCCACGAGACTCTTGCTGTTAGCTCCAGCAGCTCGGCGAGGGCAACCCTGGCTGGCGTCCCACACACAGCGTGATGGATTCTCCCTCCCCTGGCAGCATGGCTACCACCACCCGTCATGCCGAGCCTGAAAACACAAATCCTGCCTTGGCTGAGGTGTTACATGCACGTCCTGCCATCACTCCCTGGCTGGTCACAGCTTGTCCGTGCCTCCTGCACAGCCCAGGCTCGCGGGGCTCGCACGCACCCAGCCCCACGCCGCCGAGGCAGCTCCAGCGTGCTGACACACACACATCACACTCTGCCTTGCCAGCCCTTCTCGCTTCCTGTTCCAGCTGAAAAACAATGCCGAGGCCTCCCTTTAAAAGCCCTCAGTGGAGCAGCTCTTGGCATTCCGTGCTTCCCTGCTGCCCAGTGATCTCAGCACGGAGACTGGGCACAAGGGACGGGGGCTGGGCTCGGGCTCTGCCAGGACGTGCAGAATGGAGCTGCCAGAATGGTGCCCCCACACACACATGGGTGGGAACAGACCCATCAGACCCTGCAGCGTGCTCGTGGGACCCAAACAAACTATTCCCTCCCAGTCTTGTAGTCTGGGAGTGTCCTCAGCTCCCAGACACCAAGGTGAAGGGCTCTCAGGAGCCTTGAGTGGGGAATGTGTTTCCTTGTCCTGATACCCACAGGTGAGCAGCATTAGACCTTCATCCCAGCATTTCCTGGAGCTAAAAGCATCCATAAATTACACATACAGATTCCCTAAAAGACACTTCTTGAGCAGTGTGGGAGCCATGGGGTGCTGAGGGGTGGAGCAGAGCTTTGGGTGTGTCAGCCCCAGCCACATGCCATGGGCTGTGAGTGGTCCAGGAGCCACCCACCCACTCCTGCCTCCTCACCGTGGGCTTGTACATCCCCTGCAGAGCCTCCCAGCCACTTCCATTGAGGAACATGGAGCCAGAGTGGGGCTTGCCTGCCAGCAGCTGCCTGGGCAAGCATGGAAAGGGATGTCTGTGTTTAGTGCAAGTATTCCAAATTCAGAAACCATTAGAATTTAAAAAGAAATCAAATCAAATAAAAAGCAGCCGGTTCACACAAACCACAGGAATGCAGCTGAGCTTATTGATGACTCCATAATTTGTGAAAATTAAGAGAGGTAAATGAGACCAACTCCCCCCAGTCTCTGCAGCAAATGCTGAGCAGACAATTAGCAGGGGGTGGCTTTGGGAAGCAGAGAATTTCTTGGTCTACTTGTTGGGCTCTGGCTTTGGGCTTGCTCATGCCATGCCCATGTCCATGGTACCAGGGGAGGGCTGGTGTCCTGGCAGGGGACTGACCACACTGCATCCCTGCCAAAGGCCCTGCTGGAGGCCTGGGATTTGGGCAAAGCTTTACAGGGCAGTGGTCACTCTTGTGCCATCTCCCTGGGGCTGGCACTGCCACAAGTGTCTTCTGTTGTTCATTGTCTTTGGTTCCAGCTCTGCTTTTCCATGGTAAGGAAACAGTGGACAGTGCAAGCCTGAAAAAAATCCCATATTTTAGGAAGCTCTCCTCACTGTTCTACCAACCAAGAAAAGGACCTTTTATAACTGAGCTGCTTTTAACCATCTGTGACAGCTGACCTGCTCCCATCAGTGTAATGGAGGAACAGGTAAGCAGCAACTGGTGCCACACTGGAGTATCAAAACCTTGCCATTGCACAAATACATGGGGCTGTCAGTAAACTCTTCTCACAATTCACACTTCTCTTCTTCCCAGGACAGCAAATGTTGCCAGACTAATTGTTATCCTTCAACAGATGTCTCCCAACAAAGCCAGACCAGAGTTGTCAGACGTACCTGCCAGGACATGCCTCAGGTGTCTGATGCCTTTTGGAAGTGGATAAAACAGTGCCCATCAAATACTGGAGGAAGGAGGCAGGAGGAAGGCACAGGCTGCTCTGCACAGCAAGAGGCTGTTTGATCAGGAAGACCTCGGGAAAAGGGCAGAGGAGACTTAATTTCTGAGACAGTGAGCACAGGTGGGGCTGCTGTGGGGCTGTGGACAGCCTTGCACAGCCTGGGGTCCATCTTTGCTTTGTGCCAACCCTGGGAAAATCACCCGGGGTTATCCACATTGAAAGGTTGCCTGAATTGCAGCAGATGCCATGGTCATGCTCAAAAATAGTGACTGGAGAGCATAGTGCTTCTCACAGGGAGGAGGGCAAGGCCAGTGATTGCTGATGAAATACAGGGCAGCAGTGTGGGACAGTGTCACTTTGGTGTCACAGCATCCCACACCGTGCTGCCCCAGGTCTCCTGGGCTTGCCCTCTGAGCTGTGAGGCCACAGGGAGCCAAAAGCTGGAGTAGGCAGGTTTGGGTGCTGGTCCCCTCAACCCCTTGGCAGCATCTGCCCTGCACCTGAGCAAGCTGTGATCCAGATTTGCTCAGCTCTCCCTCCTTTGAGCATTTAATCAACCTCCTTTTGTTTCAGATTCCTGTTAAACAGGATCCAAACAAAGGGTGAAGGGGAAAGAAAGAAAGAATTTAATTAAAAATCCTGACCACTCCTTGCTACTGCCTGGATCTATTGTCTCCCTGACAAAGAAATGCCCAGCAGGGCATTCACCTTCCAAGACTCAACCACGACATCTCAATTTCCCAAGATTTCCCTCAAAACCCTGTCAATAACCCATCAGAGTAGTGATTCCCATTACTGCCATGGCTGTGAAAGAAGGCCTTGATACACAGGCCACCTTATGTTCCCAAGAACCCTGCTCCTGAATGAATCCTGTGTTGGACGGCCAAGATTCCACGGGAGCCCCTCTGCCAGCCGGACACCTTGTGAGCAGCGGTGCCAAGACTGCCTTAGGTGAAAACGTGTTTCGCTGGAAATGAGGGGAAAATGCCAGACAGGCCAGGGCTTTATCCAGAAGGTGCAGGAAGGTCATTGCCACCCTCCTGGCTGCTGCCTCCCCAGCATGTCTTCATCAGCAACCTGGGGCTGAGAGCTCCAACAGAGCCACTGTCCCTGCTTGCCTTTTTCTCTGCCTTATGATCTCCTCCTTTGTCCCCCTGATCCTCGCCAGCTGTTGCAAGAAGCAGATAATGAATCTTCCTTCCCTCCCTCTCTGAGTACATCCTTCCAGGAGCAGCTTTGCCCCTCTGTAGAATGAAGAGCAGAGCAATCTTCTCTGGAGAGAAGCTTGGAGCTCCTGATGGAGATGGGATGTGGATGAGAGAGCAGCACCTTGGCATGGCAGCAGGACAACACACCCAAAACAGCCACACTGACACGAGATAACATTAACACAGCTGATGTTGCAACACTGGGGCTTTAGCTCTTAGGCACTCTTCAAGGAGCAAGGAGGATTTAGTTAGCTTGGAGATGCCCCAGCAGAATTCTACGGTGTCCCATAGCGATGGCTCCCAGCTGTGAAGACAGAACCATGGCAGAAGAAGCAGGATCATGGAATTACCAGCTTTGGAGAGGATGGAGAGAGGGTGTTTGAGGTCTGTGTTTCTTGGCAGTCATCATGTCCTTGGTTTCGTTCTGCTGGCTGTGAGGATGAAGATTTGCACATGTGCTTCTAAAGGCAACGCAGTAAGAACTGGCCCAGCTATTCCCAATCTTCCCTGTCTGTCTCAGGGCTTGAGGCAAGGTGTTCCTCCCACTGCATGGAAAGGCCACAGAAGGTCCCATGTTAGCCAGAATATGAATTGTAACATCCTTTGGTGGAGTGAAGAACCAGGAGGAGGTGATAATAAGCCACTGCAGGCTGGTGCTTTTGTCTCCAGTGAAGCAACAGCAGCTCATTAGAGTCTGTGAAGTGCCAGAGTCCCTGTTCTGCTGGGATGCCCAACAAAGCCCTTGGACAGAGGTCAGATGAGTTGCCTCTGACTCCCTGTGCTGCTGGAACAATTCCTACTGTGCCACATCTTGGGTTGGTGCCCAAAGCTGCCAATGAGGGGCTGGTCCCGCTCAAGCTGCAGAGCATCCGTGAGAGCTGGAGATGGATCAAGCTGTCCTTGGTGCAGCAAAGGAGGGCTTTCCTCAGGCTCTGCATCCCACGTGTCCCTGAGGGCCTGCCACAGCCTTTGCAAGGGCACTGCAGTGTGCATCAATCCCCCCAGCTCCTCAGGGCAGGGTATTCCCTGGCAGCACCTGGATCCTCTCTTCCTCCTGTGCAACACCTGCTGCTGTCCCCATCAGTTTGGGACACCCAGCCCGGTTCCCTCAGCCACAGAGACCCCACAGCCCCCAGGCCCAGCTCTGCTGAGGCTGGGACTTGGAGGGTAAGTTTTGCTTTTAGGGAAGGTTTTGCTCGTCTTTGCAGTGATCTGTGGGTGGGTGGATTTCAGCCTCATCTCACAGCATTGGCGCTGTGTGCCAGGTGGGTTATCCCAGAGTGACACATCCCTTTAGTACCTTCCTTGGGCCACTTATGGGATGGCTGCCATCCTCCTCTGTGAAGAGACAGCACTGCTCAGGGTGGCTGTGGCTGCAGGGGATGAGCAGGAGAGAGGGAATAAATATTCAGAAGGAGAGAGAGAATGAATACTCTTCCTCCAGATGCGGCCAAGGAGAAAGGAGAGACAAGCAAAGCCCTGGACCCCTGCAGGGAACTCCACAATGGGAATGTTCACAGCTAACCATCCCTGCTGCTCAACCTACCAACACTCTGCAGAGCTTGGCCATCACCGGCCCTGGGGACATGGGCGAGAGGAAGGTTGTGACCCCTGGCAAATTGGGAAATCTTTGCCCCTCCCAACCTCATAGTCCCTCTAAACAAGAACCAGACACTCCACAGCATGCTCCCCCTGAGATCCCCTTGGTAGGGCTTGTTCTCATTCTCCTGGGGGCTTGGCTTCCATCTGGACTGCTGGTTGAAATCCAGCCCGGGCTGGTAGTGACTTCAAAGGGCAGTGTCATCTGAGGAACAGTGGGTGGTCCACGGCAAGCAAGTTGATGGCTGACTGCTCTTATAAAAGGCACCACAGTAGGGGCCCCTGCTTTCAGAAGAAAGGCAAGGGCTGCACTGTCTGCAGGGAGCAAAGCTGGTCCTGGGCCTGAGGGACAGTCACCTTAGTGAGCTGGCACAGGGAGGTGGCTGTGCACCCCTGAGGGCAGAGCTCTTGATCTGTCTCCACTGGGTTTGTACCCAGCCCTGCTGGCCAGCCCTGGCTTCACCTTGCACAGGCAGCAGTGTGAAACAAAGCCCAGCAATAACGCACACGGGAGAGGGGCACCCTCTGAGCACCCCAGGCAGGATCCCAATGAGACAAACTCCAGCTGGGCTCTGGGAGCTCAAGGGCAGCCAACGGGGCCCTGCAATGGCCTCAGTGTTGGCATGGAGATGGTGGCAGGCAGGGATGCTGTGTGCCAGCCAGGAGGATGCCAGCCAGATCTGCAGTGCCCACTGTCCCTGTGCCCCAAGGCCCCCAAATCCAGGGACATAGGGCAAGGAACTGGCAACGAGCAGGAGATCCTCACAGGTCCAGCAGGCAGACAGGGAGGGTGGAGGGCAGGATAGGGGGGCAGGGGCGCCCAAAACAAATAATAAAAACAAAATCCCAGTAAGCATGTTAGAATTCGTTTGAAGTGCAGAGGAGCTTTCAGGCAGGGTTATGCACATCTCCCAGCCCGGCGTGATTTACACATTCCTTGCAAGCAAAGGAATCTTCCCTGATTTGAAGTAAAACAGATGTTTTGGGGTTTTCTTCCACCCCCCCCCCCCCCCCCCCTTTTAATCATTTCTTTATTGAAATGCTGGTCTGAGCCAACCAGCTCAGAGCCAGAGCCCTGCTACCCCAGAAGCCTGGACTGGAGACCCTCTGTCCTGTGCCATGGGAGAGCCCCTTGTCAGTGACTGGATTTGGGCTTCCAGAGGTGTGGAGACAGCCCTGCTCTCCTGTAAATGCTGTTCCAGAGGCATCACTCCCTGCAGGTTTCTTCCCTTGTTTTTCACTCTGCAGGGAAGGATTTTAACTCCCTGCAGTTTCCTTCCTCTGCAGCTACAGCTGATCCTCCATCCCTGTTCCAGCAGCCCAGGTCCAGGAGACCTTCTAACCTCCGCCACCAGTCCAGGAGATGTGTTTGATGGTGGGACTTGTCCTTGTTCCCACACCTCAGTGTCACACCTCACCCCAGTTGTTCTCTGTCCCAGCAGTTTGGATTGGGAAGGGCAGCCTGGTGCCTGGTCCATGCCCAGGGACTGGCAGCAGCAGTGCTGCTCACACACCCCAAGTGAAACAACCCAGCACAAGGAATGGTGTTGGGCAGGCTGGAGCTGGGATATCTGTTGATTTCAGCACTATGTGATCTCAGTCAAGTTAGTTTGCCTCTATTTTTTGTCACAAATTTTCCACCCAGGAAAATTATTTTGGGAAGAAGCATCCATTTCCCAGAGGAATGCAGAGCACCAAGTGCAGTGGGGCTTCTGAGTGCTGGTTGATGCTGCAACCTACCAGCACAGCCATGCCCTTGAGTTTACACTCAGAACAATAAGTCATGGCCAGTAGCAAATCCATCCAGCTGCCCCATCTTTCTTTTTCTTTCTCTATTTTTTTTTTTTTTTCCTTTTAAACCCCGTTGTTCTTTCTCAGTACTTCGTTGGTGGCAGGGTGGGAAGGTTTTTTGTAACACATTCACGTACCAGTGGGACTCACTCCCATTCCCGTCTGGTACAAGAGATTGCACAAGAGAGAGAAACAAATGGGGATGAGGAAATGCGTGTTTATGAGAGGCAGCGCTGTCATCGTGAGCAAGGGACCCCCCGCAGGAGAGCCGGCCTGGGAGCCAGTGGATTTCCATTCTCCCCTAACACTCCATTCATGCCTCGTTTCATACCTCCCTGGGGACTGGAGACTGGCCGGGGTCCCACGCCCCGCGCGGGACTCCCACCCCTTGTGCCGCCTTCTGCGATATTTGTTGTTGGGTGGAAAGAGGGAGATGTTGTTGTCTCATAAAAATGATGAGTTGAGAAAGAGCAGCAGCTTTTGCCATTGCATGCACTCCTTGTTTTCCTGCTAAAGCAGAAGGTCTTCCCTCCTTCATCACTTCTCCTTTGCCACGTTCTTTGTGCTCCCCTGCTGCCCATCCTGGCAGGGCTCTTCACCATGGATTCTGTCATGGACCTTCCTGCTCATGCTGTGGTTGCTGCCATGAGCCTTCTCCTGACCTGATCAGGAACCCTCCCTCTAATCCAAACCACATTGCTGCCTGATACGATACAGCCACCAGTAAATAACCATGACTGCAGTGGTCTGGAAGAGCCAGGGATCCTATATCACTGCTATTAATGATTTGGGATTGTGCATCATTTGCAGATGACACAGAGAGGGTCTCATCCCAACTTCCCCCACCCAGCCACCTCCTCCAGGACAGTGCCTGCCCCCCCTCACTTCAGCTGGCTCTAAGTGAAAGCCACCTGGGTGACAGTTCCTCCTGCCTGACACTTGTGTGCACACAAGAAATGGGAATGGCTGATTTCTGTGCTCCCTTGTGTGCTGCAGAGCTCCCAACAGTGGGGCTGGGGCTCCCCCACAAACAGGTGGGGTATTAATAAAACCAAAAGTAATCACCCAGGCACGCATACTACAACCCACTTGGGTCCCTCTCCCGTCTGCTCCTGCAAGCCCCTGCCTCCCCCTGCTTTCTCCACACACCTCAATTTCATTATCTCTGATCTGGAGCTGCCCATTACATGCTTTTTGCCAACATAAATATTTAATCCCGGTGCATTGCACGGAAAGGCCCTTGTGGAGTTAATCCTTCAACTCAAGTTTCCACTTGGAAAACAATTTAGCTTGTGGCAGGGCAGCAGGTACGAGGCAGGGACAGAGCCCAGAGCTGGAGGTGGCCTGGAAGAGCTTGGGAGCTGCGTATGGGGTGATGCAGGTGGGCTTCATGCTGTGGGGTGGGCTTCATCCCATGGGCTTCATTCTATGGGGTGGGCTTCATGCTGTGGGGTGGGATGGCTCTCCTGGAGCTCTTCTTCACTGGGGTGGCTCTGCAGGAGCAGGGATCAGAAGGGCTTGGATGGGTAATGGAAAAGCCACAGGGGTCACTGCAAGCTGCTGCCTGGCAAGGGAGGAACAAGGGGCACTGCCAAGGGGGACTCCAGGTGCAGCTCTTTGCTGGGCTTCAGCAGTGATTGGGGCATCTGTTCTCTGTGTGCTCTCAGTTGCAGCAATGCGGAAAGCCCAGAGTTTATCAGTTTGCTTCACCTGCCAGGGTGGGTCTAAGCAGCCACACGATCCCACACTGCTCCACCTCTAAATTCACCTGCACACCCAGAGGCTACTTACAGCAGGATCTGGCCATGATTTTGCCTGTGGGCTATGGAGTAGGGTTATGGGATCATTAGTGTGTTTATGGGGCTGTTGGGTAGCACTAAAGTACCTGCTGTGGTATGGGACAGACCCTCAGCAAAGTGAGATGTCCCAGTGCCAGGTCCAAAGCTATAAAGAGCATGGACAGAAATGCACCCTGCTCCTCATCCATCCACCTCTGTGCCCTCAGGAGGGCAGCACCCATGGGAATGCAACACCACAAAACATCCACGAACCTAACAAAGCCCTTAGACCCAGAGGGGAGGGGCACAAGGAGCCAAGACCACCCTGCAATGTAGGGCCAAGAGTACAACTTGTGGCAGCTGAAATGGTTTCAAATCCTTCCCCTTACATCAGCGGTGACGTGTCCAAACACTGAAGAAATATTTTGGTTTCAGTTGCTTTGTCTGAGAGGTTTCCCCAGCAGCCTGGGATGGGTGTCCTGGAGACCAACCAGCCCTCCCCAACATCCCCTGCCCCATGTGAGAAACTGGGGTGGCAGGACACATCCCCACAGACCCTGCCCAGAAAGGCTGGAAGACTGGGATGTTGCAATGATGCAAACCAGAGGGAAGGAAAACACGAAAGTATCCCAGACCTTCTGTTTGAGGTTGTGCAATGAGATTAGGAGGGGAGGCCAATCCTGTAGCTGCAGGGCAGTGGGAGATGCTCAGAGGGAAGGAGAAAACTGGCACGCTCCAGACCTAGCTCAGGTTGCTGCTGCCATGGGCTGCCCTGGGATTTCCCTGGCAAAAATCAAGAGGAGAAAAGATGGAAGACAAGCAACAGACCCTGATCCAGGGGTATGACAGCCCAGAGCTGTGGCAAGATGGCAAGCTCATTGCCCAGGTGTTGGGACAAGCTATTGGGACATGTCCCTGTGACCCAACTTTGAGCTCCCTTCACACCCATCCTGCCAAAGCAGTGTCTACACACCCAACTCCATCCAGTGAAAACAGAACCCTACTGACCCCTCCATCCACCACCCCTTAAACAACCAGCACCCCACAGACCCTACTTCTTTTTTTTTTTTTTTTCTTTTTTAGAAACTTTTACATCATGACATAAGCTTCGGCTCCACGGGTTTTTTTTAGTGAAAGCCAGGATATTTTTTTATTTTTTCCCCCTTCTCATAACAGAAACCATATTGCTGTGTAATCAAATTTGTCTCATTCCTGATGAGAGAAGCAAGTGTCTGTGTGTGAGGTGACTAGGAGCAATGGGGGCACGTGTGGTGGGAGCAATTGCTCTGAAGGTATTCCAAGGAAATATCCTTGGGAGTGGCAGCAGATGGGAGTGACCAAGCAGAGACCAATGGGCCACAGCTCAGCACAGAGCACCACCCACAGCAAGCCCCAGCTCCCCACGTGGTTGCCATCTCTGCAGCCCAGCAGAGATGCTCCTCAGCTTTTTCTCCCACTTTACTATGGATCTCCTCACTGTATTGGAGCCCAGCAAAGGGTGTGGTTCAGTTTTAATACATGTTTTACAGGTGGAAAACTCAGGAAGAAGCAGCTACTTTGAGGTTACTTTTGTGATGCTTGTTTAACTCTGTCACAAATTCAGCTGAAGCCAACAGGAGCTGTGGCTCAGACGGTGAAGCCTTGAACATGATGCTCCCAAAATGGGGATGTCTCAATTTACTGGCTCCTTTTGCAAACACAGGCAGGGGAGAAACAACCCAAACCCCAAGGAATAAATTAAAGGCCATTTGAGTTCTGGGCAGGGGCTCCGTTGCCTGCAGCTCTCCTGTGACAAACTCCCTGCAGAAACTCCCTGTTTCTCTGGGAAAGAGCCATGGCCCTGGGGGGGAGAAGGGGTGGCAGAGCTGGAGTGGTCACTTTGTGCTGATAAAGTCAACTTTGGCATGATCAGGAGGTGGGTGCTTACTGATGTAATGTTCTACACAAGTCAGAGATTAAAAGAGATTTTTTTTTTAAAATAATTAACACACAAACAAAAGGAAAATGAAAATAACAAAGTGTTCTCTGGGAGACAAGGGTGGTGAAGGACTCTCTGTGCTGTTGTTGTTACAAGAAAAGGATGGGCGGGGATGTGCTGCAGGTGTCCTTTGGAAAAATGAAACAAAAAATAAAGTTTGACTAGTTTTATGGACTTGCAGCCATATGTGAGAGAAATTCACATTGCTGGGCTGAGCTGGGGCAGAACTTGCAGCTCATGGCATCCAAACTTTGCTTTTGAGAGTGGACAAAAAGATGGGCAGGCAGGATTAGCTTGTGACTTATCCTTTTATTCAGAGAAGTATCACTGTCAAATATCTCCACCTTTGGGGACCTGGGGTCCCACCCAGAGTCTGTCTGAGCTGATTGACCCCCGGGCTGTGGGGATAGTCTGGGTTCAGATAAGACCTGTGGGCTCAGTAGTGACTGAACACCTGGCAGCACAGGAGCTGGTCACGTCCTTCCTCGGGCATGTTTGTGGACAGAATTGTGCTGCTTTTGGCCACTCTTTAAAGCTTGAATAAGCCCAAATATTGAGTTGTCTGGAAATATCAGCTTGAGCTGCTAGGGGTGCAGGGAAGCTGTCAAACTTTCCACTCTCAGATACCTGGGTCCCAGACTGCACAAGGAAGTTAGGAAGAGAATACAATTCTTTGCAGGGAGCATCTCTTAATCACCTGATCCAAAAAGCAACTCTCCTAAGTGTTCTCCTGAAGTGGGACTTCTGTGAAATGTGAGCATGGCCAGCCCTCACCTTTGCTCAGCTCTAGATCACTGAGGAGCTCCAGGCATGTCACACCTCTCCCTTCCAGTTTCCCTTGCTAGGACACAGCCAACAAGGACATTTGCCCTTCTCCTCACTCCCTTCTTCTCTACAAGATCAAAAAAGCAGGATGTGTCCTGTGTTCCTTTTGTCTGGAACTGGAGTGTGTCCAGACTGTGCTGGAAAATCAAACCAACATGGCCCTCAGCTTTCCAGCCTTCAGGATGAGGGTGCTCTGCACCATGGAGACCTGATGAACAAAACAAATGGCTCCAAGGCAGTAGCACGATGCAGGTTTGGCTGGCTTAGAGCAAATCAAAGCCAGCAAGGCCAGTGTTGATATTTATATCACAGCTCTTGCACTCCCTCTCCCATTAGTCCATGAGATAAGACTTGGACGTGGAGCAGCATTAGGTTTCTACACAGTCAGGAATAAGAATACTCTCCAAGTTCTGTGACTAAAAGGGGATGGTGATATGGGATTGCTGATGGGAAAAAGGTGGAATTGTAAACATCCATTTGTCTACCAACAGGCAAAGAGGACGAAATCTTCCTCTCCACCCCACTGCCATTCCCAGGAAGAATCCTCTATTGGCACACTCCCCCAGCTGCAATACTCCACAAAATAACCCCTCCATGCCTCCTCCTCCTCCTTCCTTTTCCTCATTACACCACTGTCAGCCTTCCTCCAGCCACCTCCAGAGGGAAAATGTGGATGGGCCTGGGACATGTCTGGGATTTAGATGCCAGCAGTTTTTAGGGACAAAACCAAAAATGTTATTTCAGTCTGATTGTCCTGAGGAAGGGGCAGAGAGGAGACAGACATGGGAGACAGCAAAAGCTATTTGGTTGCTCTCTGTGGCATGAGGTGTGAGCAGAAGCAGAGAATTTGGGAAGGAAAAACCTGGTCTTTCAGCAAAAAGGTGT
This sequence comes from Pyrgilauda ruficollis, assembly GCF_017590135.1. NCBI lineage: Eukaryota > Metazoa > Chordata > Aves > Passeriformes > Passeridae > Pyrgilauda > Pyrgilauda ruficollis. The sequence continues at coordinate 3,365,292 of NW_024524822.1, forward strand.
GAGATACCCATAAACTTGGCAGATAGTAAAGAAGAAGGTTCCACTGAGGTCAGAGAAAGGCGTCTCCTGACTCCACATCTGTCCCAGGTGGTTGAGTACTGGTGGCAGAGACAGAGCAGAAGGAAAATTCTGATTCAAACACAACTTTTAGAAAGGTAATGGCAAATAGTCAGCATAGGAACACTACAGCAGCACCTGGAGGCCTTGATCTGAGCCACCCAGGCCAGGCTGGACACAAGGACAGCACAAGAGAGATTAAAACCTGAGTTTGTAAAGTGGACAGGTAAACAGATGATGATGGAAGCGAGACAAAATGATCTTTAAACCACTCAACAAAGTAAATGGTGAAGGTGGGAAGAGCTTGACTGGCCATGAAGAAAACCTGAATGTCTTCTCTGTGGTTTTTAGATGTGTATCCTCCTGATGCTGGAGCCTCAGCAGGAGCCCATCCCACCTCCATAAATTGGACTTCATGGAAATGAGTGCAGAGATTGTACCCTTCTGCTGAGCCCCTGACCTCCCTGTACAGCCCATCTTCCATGGGGCCAATCCCCCTGGAAGCCAGTGATCCACACACAGCCCAGGTGAGCCCAGAGGGCTCTGTGCTGGACTCACTTCAGCAAAAGCAGCCACACACCTGAGCCGGTGCTTGGGCAGCCTGGTTCTGCCACGAACCCAAAGTGCTGAGAAAGAATGAGCCTGCATTTGGAGTACATGCTAAGGATTTAGCAAAATCAGCTCCTGACTTGCCTTGTTTGAGCTCCTGTAAGCCAGGAATGCCTGAGGAGAAACTACAGCCCTGCACCACTCAGCTTTGGGAAGCTGGAGAGCACGTGGAACGGGAGAGGTGGATTCAGTGAAGCAGCACAGCTCCTGTGCACACAGGGGACCTGGCCAGGGGCTGTAACAGATGTGTTTTAACCCATGCCATGGAGCTATTTGGGATCTGCCTCCAATTGCTCCAGCGCTCATTCACGTGTCTTCCTGACGAAAGACCAACAACAACAATTAGCATCATGTAAGGAGCAGGGGACTGCTGCCAGCATTAACACACTCTTGAGCACCAAGGATTTTCCATCCCACTTTTTATCCCAGCTATGCACACGGCAGAGGTCACTCTGCATTAATCAGCCTCGCTCCAGGCCAGCTCCTTCAGCACGTTCAGCCTGTGGGATTGCAGCCGCCGCCTCTCCATGCTCTGATGGGCTCTCCCTGCTCCACACCCCTGCCTTTTTCCTTAAGCTCACCAAAAAAGGGATGTTCCGTGTTATCCCAAGCTGAGCCTGGCCATGCTGTTGATGGCCTGCAGACCCTCAGAGGGTGACACTGCCTGGGCAGGAGCTGGTGGGTCCTGGCTGCAGACGGGAGCCTCGTGTTGTCATTGTGAGCTCTGACTGAATCCCCTCCCCTCCAACAGCAGTCCTGAATCTTCAACCCCTAGGAAGAGGTTTCCACCTTTCCAACACCCCTGAAACGTGCTCTCCCAGAGCCTCTGGGCTGGTTCATGATCACCCTGGGGAAACCCCATCTGAGCCAGCAAAGGGAATGTAAAGGCTTCTTCACAGCACATGAACACACTCCAAGGAAAGGCTCTGGAAGGAATCCTGATGACTTCCATATTATTTCCAGTAAATTTTGTGCTGATTCTTGGCACAAACACTGGAAATGAATAGGCTAGGTCAGGAATGTAAATAAAGTGAAACATTGGGATTTAATCTAATCTATAATTATAGTATCTGTGGTGCAGGGAAGCAGTTGGTGTGTTTGCACTGCAGCTCCATTGAGGAGCTGGAGGGGGTTTTCATTTCCCTTTCCAGAATTTCGCTTTTTGGCTGAGGGATACTTGGTGTCTCCCCAAGTATCTGAAGCAAACGTGCTGGGCTGGCAAAGCTGCCTTCTGGTAGCCAAGCAGGTACAGCTCAGCCGTGAGGCATCCCCAGGCACTCCCTGAGCAATGGGGTGAGAGCCGAGATGGATGAGTTGGGATGAAGGCTCAGGGAGGCTGTGGGGTGCCCAGGGGAAGCTCCTGCCTCCACAGTGAAGAGACGGGATGGGTTTGTGGGGTGCTCAGTCCTCCAAGCTGTGTTTGATCTCTGAGACAAGCCAGAGCCCTTCCTCCTGACTGTTGTTTTGTTTTTGGTTCATCACAAGCTGCCTGTCAAAGTCTGGTGCTCCCAAGGCTCCCAAACCATCCCTCTGAGTGGCACTGGCTGCTGTCCAGGCTGGCTGGTCCATGCAAGGTGAGCACTTCACAGATACATCGACATCTCTCCCTCTGCCCTCCTCACCTCATTCTCTTACAGATCCACCTGGGGGGAAGCTTGACAGACAGCTCTGGTCCAGCTGACCTCAGGGGAGAGCAATACCTTCTCCATTTCACAAGAATATAAGATTTTTGCTTTTTAAGAACTGCAACAAAACTCAACAGTCTTCAAGGACTATCCTCAGTACCCATGCATAGGTCCCTGGGAGTACATTCCCATGAATGCAGCATGGATCTCCACGGATGGACACCCATGTGTGGCACACTGGCAGGGGTGTCCACACGTGTACACGAGCCTTTGGAGCATGTGTCTTTGTTGACATGATCTACTTGCCCTGGAAAACCCTCTATGCAGGGACTGGCATCTTAGCCCCAGTGTGCTAAAGGCAAGGGGAAGAAAAGGGCTGACAGGCAACATATTTTCCTCAGACTGAAACTGAAAAGGACAAAGAAATTAGTTCTCCTTTTGTTCATTTATGTTTTGGAATTACAGAAGTCTTAAAAGCAAAGGAATCAATCAGACTTTGTTTATTTGTTTGCTTGTAGAACATTTTTTGGGGTTTGTTTTCATACTCCAGCCCAGCTTTGATCTCAGGCTGGTAGTACTCCAAATGAATGGTCCACAGCAGAGGGTAATTGCTGTAGGTACTACAGAAGAAAAGGACAGGATGTTCGACACATTTACAGGGCAGAAGAGACTTCCATGACCTCCCAGTCCCCTTGCTAGGGTTATGTGATACCCTCAGACTACTGCAGAAGCAAATAATTTGTTTTTGAAGAGCTCTGATGCTGCAGACTGTGTGCTTACCTCCCAGCCTAGAGAACAGCACAGAGCCCTGCGAGTGGCTATAATCAGGATTATACCCAGCCCAGAGCTATTATAGATAGCTATTTTTCCACAGAAACGAATGAAACAAGCAGAAGAAATTCAATTTAAGAAATGACCCCGTGCCCGTGTTTGTGTTGTTGTTCTGTCTGTGCGGGCGCAGAGCAGCGTTAGCCTCACATTTCACTGCTCTGGCTTTCTTCACGCTGTGTTGCAACCATGCGGACATCTGAGTAGAGGAATATTTAATGGGGGTGCCTGTGTATCTGAGAATGCTCAGTAAACATGCTGGGCAGGGCCCAGGTTGCAGCAAGCGGGTGTGTGTTGGGCAGGCAGGACCCACGGCAGCTCATGCCAAGGTGGAGCAGGGGGTTATCGGTCCATGCCACGTGCTGGGGCAGGCAGCAGCAGCCAGCGAGGAGGGGGTGCTGTGGTGTGCCCACATACAATCTTTCTGGGTGCCCAGGAAGGTGGGTCTGCGCCCCAGAGGTGCCCACACGAACATGTGTCTGTCCATGTGCGCTGTGCGCACCGCCCCAGGAGTGGAGAGCCAAGCCCTGCTGAGCATCGGCTGTGGGACAGAGCCAGAGCTGTGCGTCACCCTGGGGCCTGTCCCCACACAGGACAAGCTCCAGAGCTCCCTGGTGCCAGGGGACTGCTGCCTGCTGGCTGCCTGCAGCCCCTACAAAAGCTGCTGTCCCTTGCCCAGGGGCATGCACAGAGCAGGAGCCACGCCCAGGGCACAGAGCACTGCCAGCTCTGCTGGCACCTCCATGGCAATGTGCCTTGGGGCTGGGAAGCAGAAGACTGGCTTTGACCACAGGGATGACAAAACCCTGGACAAAGCCCTCTGCCTTCCACCCAAGGCTCTCCCAGTCCTTTGCAGACACCAGGAATTCGATCACAGAGCCCCTAAAGGGACGGGTGAGTGCAATTACCCCTGCCTGGCAGATGGGGAAGATGACTTGGCAGCCCAGGCTGCCCAAGAGCCAGACCTGCTGGCTCCCAGCTCTGTGTGCTCACCACGGCAGCAGCCTCCACCAAAACCAGTGGCTCTTCCCTCTCCCAGTGCCCCTGGCAGCTGGGAGCTGAGAGCTCACAATGGGTCAGTTTTATGGGCGTTGGGTTATTAGCAAGCTCTGTGGTTGCTCCAGTCTCTCCCTGACACCTTTTCAGAGCAGCCCAGTCTCCAGAGATATAAATAATTATATTTATGCATTATATATATTTAACAAGAAAATATCTGATATTATTAAATGGCAAGAGGTATCACTTGGAGACCACTCCTGGAGACAGCCCTGCTCCAGGGATGTGCAATAAAGGCTTTGGAGGCTGTCAACATACTTAACTGGGGGGTGGTGGAGGGAAAGTATTAATCAAGGTCTTAAAAAGTTCTCGCTGACAGACTATTTGCCAGCTCTCACTTTAAATGCTTTTGTGGTCCCATAAAAAGTTTCATTACTCACTACAAAATGTGTTTTAATTATTGCAGTCACTCTGACATTAAGCCCTGGGTGTTTCTCTCTTGCTTACTCTGTCTCTCCTCTGTCTCCTTGCCTCTTTGCTCTATTTTTCCTCTCTTACTGATCTGACTCCTGATATCCCTCTCAAGACAGAGGATGCCCTGGCTAATGAGCTATTGGAAAGCCCAGACCCTGTCCAAATGATTCTAAAGGAGAAGTTAAAATTCAGTTCTCGATATTATCCCTTTGCTCTGGAAACTCATGAATCCACAAGATTCAAACAGAAAATTCAACCCCCAAAAAGTATCTCAGAAGAGTGAAATGTCCACAATATGTGGGCAGTGGGAAGAAAGATTTGGTGTCTCTCTGATCTCAAATATATCCTGCTAAGGGAAACAGCAACTTATAAACACGTGTCATACTTTTGACATCTATTTCATTCCACCAGGCACTTGGCAACTTGCTCCAATCTGACCACATCAGAGACAACCCTGATGTCTCTCATCCATCAGAGACAACCCTGTCCACCAGGCATGGACCTGGAAACCTAGAATGTTGAAAGTAGCTGTTATCCTGGGGTGTCCCATGGACTCCCAGTGCCCCCAGCACTATGCTGGCAGACACTTGTTTTCCATTTCACCAGCTGTGTGTAACATCCAAAGCAACAGGAAGAGTCTGACCATTTGCCCTGTGTCTGGAGTAACACAGTGCTGACCAAAAAGGTGATTAACAATTCAATAACAGCATTGGAGACCCCTCCTTGCCCCCAGCAGCTCCCCATGTGTCGCTCCTTACTTGTACAGACCATCTGGTTCCAGGCACTTGAAAATAACTGAATAGAGGCTGGTTTCAGGGACATCTCCGTGGCTCCGACCCGCTGCCACACAGGAGGTTGCCAGGCCAGAGAGCAAATCATCTGCAAAGCTCAAGGATTCTCCTGCAGAGCAAAGAGAGGAGCAAGACCAGAGCATCAATACAGGTGTAGAATTACTGCTGACCACTTAAAAATCACTGCTGGAACATCTCTACGCAGGACACGCAATGAACAAACTCCAGCTGGCTGTGGCTGTGGAACACCACAAGTCTGTATGGAGAGTGTCACCTATGGACACAGCAAGAAGGAAACACACCTGGGCCACCAGCTGTAGCAGGAATGGGGGCCAGGGCTAAGTCACTGCACAGCCAGCTGCAATCACAGCACAGAGGGGATGTGTGGCCTCACTGCAGACACTGCAGGCAGAACCACCATCCAGAGGTGGGCTACAGAAGATCTAGAAGCCTGGCTAAACAGGAATCTCCTGCCCTTGCTGCATGTCCAGAGCTTAAACAAAGCATGGTCTTTTCCAAACATTACCTGCCACAGCAAAAGGTGTTTCTGCCATGTTGGACTAACAGCAAAAAATATATTTTTAGTGGTTGGGTGGAATTGCTCTCAATGTGATTTTTTTTGTTTGTTTTTGTTTTTGGTTTGGTTTTTTTTGTTTGTTTTTTTTTTTTAAATTTAATGACAGTCAGTAGCTTTGCATTCTCTTTCATCTGCACTCTGCCAGCTCCTGGAGCTCTGACTGGATCTCCTTCAGTTGTGCTGAAGAACACTTGTTTTTTTATAAGCATTCGAAGAAAAAAATCCCCACTAATTAAAAATATGGAAAACCCTTTCTTTTTAGTCTTGTAGTTTATAAAGCCTGTTAAACACTTAGATCATGACCCAGCTGAAACTGAAAATGCTCCATTTATTAAGGTTTTTGGGCATGACTGTCCACCGCTGTGCAACCTGTCTCCTCGCAGTGGGCAGCCTGTCTGTTGGTTAGAGCTCATTGCATTTAATTCCCATTTCACACTGGTGTAACTGAAAGCCTGAGGTACCATGGAGGCAAATAAGACAGAGCATCTGCCCAGGCTGTGCCCTATTCCCAGTGGTGGGAATCGGAGCAAGGCTGCTGTAGGTGATAGCTGTGCTGGTGTAAGCCAAGCTGGGCCCAGATTGCTGTGCCAGGTACCTTGTGCATGTGGAAATGTCAAGACATCGCAGCGGAGGGAGAAGGAGAATTCCCTTCTCAGCACTTTTGTTTTTCTAAAGGCAAAAGCAACTGAGGAGTACTGAAATGAAGCACCAGTTCTCGGTACAACCCTAAGGAACAAGCCAGTGGTATAACCAGCCCAGAACATCCCACTGTGAAGCTGAATTATCCAGGTAGAAGAAAAAAAATCCGCTCATCCCCAGCCCCCTAAACCGCATTTGCGTCTTGTCTCAAAACACACAACTCAGTAACAAATATCCCCCTTGGCTAGAGAAAAGAGCAGCAATAAATTCTTTTCCTCCCTGAAGGAATCCAAGCCTTAATTATTCATTTTAATGCTCCCAGCATGACTTGTTCTTTCCAAACTTTTCCAGGCAGCTCTGTCACCAGTCTGTGTAGCTCAACCCAGCTCCTGGATGCAGGTCTGTCCCAAATCCCAAGACAACTCAACAGGCAGGTTGGGTTGGCAGCAGGAAAATCCTTGCCTGGAAGTCACGAGCGCTGCCCAGCCTTCAACAAGTCCCTCAGCTCTGGGTTTATGGTTTAAGCAAACAAACAAACCCCTATTACTCATTTCCAATTTTCATTTCCATCCCTTTTCCTGCAACATTGGGCTGGATTGGGGAACTCCCTGTCACCAGAAGTCATTGAGAACAGACTCTGCCATGACTTACAAACCTGATGAATCACCAACAAAGAAGAAGGACCAGAATGTGTTGCTGAAGTAGAGCAAAGGGCTTTAAGGCTCTTTCAGCCTCAAGCAACTTCCCTTCTGACCAGGAAGAAGCTTCATGGGGGGACAGATCATCCCATGGATGAATGCTGTGGGATCTCACATCTTCCTCTAAGCAGCTGATGAGGGCTAGGAAAGAAAATATCTGGGCAGGGACTGCAGTGAGAGCTGGGCAAGGTCAAGGGGACTTGGAGTCCAAGATTTGGACTGGGCAGCCCCAAGGTAGGATCAGCCAGGATATCTGTGCCAGGGAGCACAAGAGATGGGATGGGCTGAGACAGGGAGAGGGTGGAACCAGACTTGCAGGAGACTGGAAATGAGATGGAAAATGTCATGTGCAACCACTGAATCAAAGAATGTATTAAGGCCAGGTTGGACAGGGGCTTGGAGCAACCTGGTCTGGTGGAAGGGCAGGACAGGCCCAAGGCAGGGCGGTTGGAATGAGATGATCTTTCAGGTCCTTTCCAACCCAGACCATTCTATGATTAAAACTGCACAGCTAACTTTGTCTAGGACATACACTAACATTTGAAAGCTCATATTCCATGGTCTTTCTGGGTAGTTTTGAGGGAACAGGCTGGCAGGGAGCACTGCCCTGACACACATCAGCAGCTGCTTCCCACAGTGGTGTGGTTTGCCATGGATCAGACCTGCTCAGGGAGTGGAGTGCATTTCTGTCCCCCTGCACAGGAGGAAATGAAGATTGCAGGGTCTGCCAAGAGGGTCTCCACTTGGATTGAGCCAAAACCCTTGCAATAAAATCCACAAAGCAAGAGGGTGCTTTTTGCTCAGTCCTGAACCTCTGGGGAACTCTTCCCTCTTGCTGGCTCTGCAAAGCAAGGAGGTTATTATGAACACAGCAAAATAGATACTAACAAAGATGCTGGAATCTCAGCCTGAAGGCTGGGAGTTTTTCTGTACCAGAACAAGCAGCAGTGAGATAACTGGTGGTGCCAGACTGCACAGACCATGGAGCAAAGACAGGGAAGGGACACCGTGGGGACAAAGCAGCTACCCAGAGCTGCCAGTCTGCAGCCAGTGCAGGGAGCTGCTATTCCATGCTCTCCCCTGGGCAAAGCAGAGCACACAGAGACCGTATTTGTTCATCTCACAAAAGAGAAGGCAGAGACCCTTCAGTCCTCAGTGCTCTGAGAACAGCTGGAATGAAATTTCCTAAGCCTTCTTTAGCAGTAGAAAACAAATTATTCCCTAGATTTAGACTGGGACTTTGTCAGTGGAACAGAGCTAAAGCAACAGCAACAGCTGCTTTTGGTGGAATGGTGAGAGAATTATCATAAATCAGAGAATGGTTTGGATTGGAAGGGACAAGAAAGGTCATCCCCTTTTACCTCACCCCCCAACCACAGGCAGGGACCTTCCACTAGACCAAGTTTCTCCAAGCCCTCTCCAACCTGCCTTTGGACACTTGGGCTACTTGATTGACCAGTAATGTTGCCCTACCAAGAAAAAATTATCCTGGGATCATGTAGCAGCAGGAGAACACTGATCCAGCTGCATGAAACCACGTGAGGACTAAGTGCACAGCATTCCTCAACTGTGCTCAAGACCAAGGCACAGGAAAAGGAGTGAAGATTTCACAGGGAAAGAACAAAAAGCCCAAAGTCCCTAAAAAAAAACAGGAAAAAAAGGCCAAATAGAGACACATGACTGTGAACACATCAACAGGGCAGGCACTTAGACGGAAAAGCAATAGTTAGGTTAATGGACAGTAATGGCAAGAGGATGTAAATTGGACATGGATAAATGGTTGGGCTATTCCTGCAAAGAGCAAATAACCTAACCCTCTTTTAGGAAGGAGTTTGATCACTTTATAACAGGGATTACATGGATAAGTAGCTTGTGATGGAAAGCAAAGGGGCTTCTTTTTCCCATCTGGACTTGTGTTCTGACACATCCCGCCAGCAAATATAAAGAAGGATTTCAGCCTCCCAAAGCAGCCCTGAAGCACAAACCTTCTAGACTGCCTGAGTATCTTTGCTTGTGTTATTAAATTTCAGAAAGAATCCAAAGGTTCTCTGCAGAGTAAATGATAGCTAAGTAGATCATCTCTGTGGAGTAGGAGATATTTTATTGACCAGACAGACATCTGTGTCCTTCATTAATAGTAATAAATAATTGATGTCATACTAAATAAAGCAATAAGCTGTTACAGATATCAAGGACAAATAACTGGCTCCTATGAGGATGCCTCACCTGTGTTCACTTCTCAGTAGTAAAAAACCCAGAACAGAGCTCAATATCACTATGGAAAATGCTGTGCATAGAGCAAAAAATGTCACTAGCTGCTCATTGACTACAAATTATGGAACAGTTGTGCTCAGCAACGGGATGCCTACACTCCTAAGTGCAAGGAGTTAATATCCTTGCAAGACTTTCCTTCTCCCTCATTTCCATGCCTTCCCAGGGTTGATCTTCCCCAAACCATCCACTTCCCAGGCAGCTTTTGAAAATCCATCTCTGCTCTACTAATAACTGTCAGGAAGATGCAGCTCCCTCCAGGTGGCATTTCCCTTCTCTCCCCTTGCTACTGCCTTGCCCTCATCCACAGGCATGGCTGTGGAGTTTGGCAAATCTCCTCTTTTTTGTTTTCTAAGCATTTTTTACACTGACTCTGGTGGCTCTCCTTAAAATAGAGGAAAATAACAGCAAACTTGGAGCTTGCAGAGGGCCTCCCATTCTGGGAATTTTGCAGAATTCTCCTGGCCACAGCAGGCATAGCCAGGGGTCATCCCACTGGTGGCACTCTGGGATAACCATCCAGGAACTCAACTCCATCTCTGGAGGAGGAGGAGGAGGAGGAGGACATCCCCAGCTCAGCTGCATGTCTGCAAGGGTGAGCAGGCAGTGTGCTCTCCAGAGAGCACATTTCTCATGGCAGGAGGCTCAGACGGGCAGGAACGGGGGCTGAGGAATGAAAATGGCTGGGAGCAGGCTCAGACCGCTCGCACACAGCATCCAGCAGCCTCAGTCTGCCTCAGTCCTTCCACTGCGGCCGTGCCAGCGCCCTGCAGTTGCGGACAGCAGGCTGGATGAATCACCTATCAACCATCCCACCGAGGACAGGGCGAGCTACGGCGCTGAGTTCAACCAGACTAAACAAGAGAGTGAGGCCAGCAGCCTCCAGGAGGCTCGAGGAGCAAAAGGAAGCTCTGGGACCCTCACAGGCATTCCCACACCTTCAGCCCATGTGCCTGTGCCAAGAGCAGCATGGAGAAAACCCAGGCGCTGCAAACCAAAGTGGAAATTAAGACAAAAGAAGACCTCCCTGCTGCCATTCACCTTCAAGATTCCTAGAAAGAGCACAAAGGGGAAAGTAGGAAGGCACCAATGTCTCTGTCTTGACAGCTTCTTTACTGGGTTGGATGAAACCAACCCTGCGACGTTACCAGGCGCTTTCCCCTGATTGTGGTTTTTTCTCCCTGTATTTCTCCCCTTTGCTTTTTTTCAACCTGTTTTCAATTTACTCTTGTGGCATCTCTGACTGTGACCTCATTCTGGTACTTAGGGGGAAAAAAAAAAAAGGAGAGAGAGTGTCCTTTAAAAAAGAAATGAAAGAAATCATATTTTATTTAGTTTGGTTGGTTTTGAAGCTTTAGCAGAAGAAAGATTAACCTTTTCTGCCTAACTTAATGAAAACAAGGAGAAAGGCTGTATGGATAAATAAATATCTGTGTGGGTATGGAGCAGGCACGATCGTGTTACAGCCCCGGTGGAGCTGTAATGGGGAACAGGCGCGTTCCTGCGCAGCGGCTCCCAATTCCCGATCCATTTTCAAGGAAAGAAAAACAGAGTAGAATGTCAGAGGCCCAAGTGGGCATAAATGAGGGAGCCAAGAGAAGGCAGATGGGGCCCAGCGAGGACCTCCGTCCCCAGCAGTGACCTCCAGAGCAATGCCAGCGCAGCAGATGGAAAAAGAGACCTTACTCCACTTCCCCTTGCCAGGTTTTGGTTCCTGAAATGAGGAAACAAATGGCACGCTCGGCCCTCCAAGTCTGTCACCTTTTGGGGGTCCTTGCCTCACCCTCCTCTTCTCCTAGGCTTTCCCTTGAAGGAAGGGAGGGTCAGAGAAGGGCTGTGAGCAGAAGGCTTGGACCAGGTTTTTGGATGAGTGGATGTGGAGCACAGGTTTGCAGGGTGGTTCCTCCACCGTGAGGTTGTACCTGGGTTTAATGTGCTTTGGATCTGGCACTCAGTGGGGGAAAGCAGTGATAGGTGGTTGGTTTGTCTTGGAAATGATGGGCTGATTTAAATTAGTGTAACATAACTTCGGGCGACAGAGCTGTTCCGATTTACATCAGCAGATGGTCTGTCTCGCTGCCTAGATCATTAAAAGCAAACCATCCCTACTGATCCTGGTGGAATGATGTCAAAACCTCCTTCCCTGCATGGCTTGCCAGATTATAAAAGAAATAAAAAAAGGCCCAGTTATTACTAAAAATTTTCTGGGAGCATCCATGCACACCAGCCTCTCATGTTAGATGGGAGCCTAAATCCCACGCCCCAAAACCCTGTAGCCTCAGAAATAATTTCTTTGTCATGGCTTTTCTCAAAGACACATCCATCAGGAATCTCTCTGGATGGGCACAGGTTGTCTAGACTGAGGCAGAAAAGCCAGTGATTATGCTGCAACTTTGGGCACAGCTTGTGCTTCACTTCCCAACTTGTACAAAGGTGCAAATTGCAGTTCCCTGAACAGCTTCACCTTTTTGAAGTTATGAATTTTGGGGGAATTTGCTTCCTATGTGTGTATGCTACCAGACACATTAATGATGATGAAGAGCTTTCCTCTGGGCTTCCAACTCCTCTGGGCCTCCACCTCCTCTAGGTTTCCATCACTAGGTCCTCTGATGATGGAAGACTGCATTTGTAGATGGCTAAATTTAAAGAGCAAGGCTTTAGTTGAGCTAAGAGCAAAAGTTGCACTCCAGGATCACAGAAGTCACTTAAATGCATTCACTGGTGCTCTTCAGGGCTGGAACTTGCATGGAGTCACCAAGTGGAACTGAAAGATGAGGTGTTCTCATCAAGAGAGCCAGTCAAAAAGAGGGAAATTATCTTAATTTGCATGAGCTGCAACATTCTATGAGGCACAAGGATAATCATGTGTGTATTCTTCTGTCAGGGTCATCAATAGGACTCCCTACTCCTTCATCTGAGCTCTTCACAGACTGCCTATCACAGGTCTTTCACAGTCAATATCTAAGACCTCAGAAAAAATACATTTACTCATGTAAAAACTCATCCCCAAGGCAGTGTGCTGCTGGAGAAGAGGGGGAATTAAAGCATTTCATTCTGTGCTGTGAGCCCTCCAGGATTTCTCAAGGTTCACTAGGTTGCTAAGGGTCAGCCCCAGCCAGACACGAGCTGACTCTGCTACGCTCGGAGACATCCAGGCATGAGCCAGTTCCAGTCTCAAAGCCACGTATTCACATTAGCACGGTGGAGAGTCCAAGTGAATGTCTCTATTCCCTGGAGTTTGTCTCGGGCTCTGCAGCATGTTAAAATAGTTACTTGATTTCAAGGCAAAGTGGGAGCCCATTTGTACTGGGAGTTGTGCAGGCATGAAGCAAAGCTCTGTCCTCAGATCCTTCTTGTCTGGCAGAAGATCGTGTCCATCACCACAGAGTGAGTTCTCATTCTCATCACCACAGATCTCATTCCCACCCTCATTCTTGCTTTCTTTTCATATTTAGCTTCTTTTAAATTAGTAATTTCTAACAATGCACCAATGGTCCAGAGCACTTGTGGTCCCCAAGGCACGTAGCTGGCAGCCTGCAGCAGATCCAAGGACTGCATGGAGCCTTACGTTCACCAGGAATCCTACCAGCCCTGCTCCAACCCCAGAGCCACTTTCTCCAGCACAAACTGACATGTCAGACACTGCAGAGATAGCAACGAAGTCTGAATAATAATCTCACTCTCCTTAAATGCACCAGGGCACTTTTGTAGTTCCTGGGGGAATGAGCTACTATCTGAAAATAGCTACCAAATTTTGGATGCTAACACTGTACCAAGGACCTGAGCTTCACTAGGGCTGGGAGGTTCCATCTTCTGCTGGGATTCAGATGGCTAAATTTGAAAGGAAGGAGCTTTCACTGTGAGCTATGTCTGAGGACAAATCCTGGGAAGCTTCCTAAAGAAAGGCCACAAATATTGAAATACCAGACCAGCACAAAGGGAAAGGAACACTCCCTAGAATGAAACTCAGTGTGCAATTAATTGCTAAAAACATAATTATGTTGGGTAATTTGTCAAATCAAATTCATGTAAATCTATGGTGAAAAGTTCAACTGGTCTGTTCTTCATATCTCCTTGCACTTAGTGGGAAAGTGGAATTTTTGGGCTTTTATATTGCCACTGTTGCCTGACCCTGTTCCCAGTCCTTTCTTACACTTCACAGCCTGGTCCTGGAAAGTGGACCAAACCATTATCTGTAATGGCAACAAATTCAAAGAAAGTCTTCTTTAAATATTTGAAATATTTAAATATTTTGGCCCCATTTATTCTAAACAGAGGTCATGTACAGAGATGCTGATGAATTAGTGATAAGACTTTGGACCAGTACATTCCAAAGCACTCAGCAAACCTAACTGCAGCCAACCCTGCAGGCTACTATCCAACCAAGACTTAAAAAATTGGTCCTTATGGGGGAACCTGCATGGAAGCAGACCTCTTATTTGGCCCTCCTCTGCAGTTTTGAACATTTGAGAATGGGGGGGGAGGTCCTCAGCTCATAAAATCTCCTGTAGCTCCCTTGAAGTCAATGGAACAATAACAATTTACACTTGTTGAGTTTCTGCATCCTGGCTGTGAGCTCTTTGGAACAACAACACCATAATGATTATTACAGATATTCTTGATCACTTGTCTGAGGCGGACTAGAGAACAGCACTGTGTAAGAAAATAGAGGGTTGGTTTGCTATGATTTCCAAAGAATTATTGACCCATATCTTGCAAACATTTACACATGTTTAGCTTTACTCATGTGAGTTGTTCCATTACACTCGTGTGCCAGATAAACTAATGTACATGCTTGCAGAACCGAGGTTAAAACTTGTGCAAACACAGCGAGTTCTAAATATTTTTGTAGATACGTTGTTACCTCAGACTCAGAGGAGAAAGCCTCTCATTTGGCTGTGCCTCTTCCCATAACTCTCCATCTATCCAAGCAGGCATCACAAGAGAAGCCAAAGGCAATACCAAGATAAAACTGAAAAAATAAGCCATTATCTGACCCAGTTCAGAAGCTAGAAGAGACCCACTTGGTCAGGACTAACATATGCAAGAGCTGACATCAGTTCTTGAACAAGGAATTACCTAAATTACTGGAGTACCTGCACAGCAGCTTTCTTAACACAGCTCATTAATCATTCACTTACTGATTTTCCAATAATGGAGTTAACATTCTTCTTCACAGTTTTCATCCATTAGAAGGCTCAAGAAATGAAGAAAGAGCTAGGACTCTCTGGTTCATGAGGTGTCTACCTCAGCACCCATCATCACCTCAGCAATCCCTCCATCTTTTTCACTAAGATTTCACTAAGACTGCAAGGCAAGACAGGATCTTCTGTCCCCCTGCACAGACCTTCTGCTTACAAGGACAGAATACCATCCTTAATTTCTTACACTGAGGTGATCTCAAGGACCAAACTAGTGCCAATGAGGTGTCTGACATATGGAGACTCCACATAGGCCATTAATACCTCTGGCAGTGTCATTTACACCCCTCAGCCAAGACTTGAGTTGTGCCATAGCTGTGTCACAGTGGCTGCAGTGTCAGGACAGACCACAGCCAAAGGAGCAGGGGTGCAGAGAAATTACTTTTCCAATATAGCAGGGAAAAGGCAAATCTGAGGCTATAACCAGAGGCCCAACCCAGCTCTCTCACCACTAATAGCTGATTTTCATCCCTAAAGGACTATTAATCATTTCTTACAAGTGTGCAACCTCCAGGCACTGAGAACACCTGCCAGTGGCACACAGCAGGATGTTGGCATGCCAGTGCCTTTTGCTCCCAATTTTAAGTCATCCTAGAAACCACAACAAATCAATCCTGTCCTCCACTGGGAAGGGGAGATGTTAGTAGTCAGATCTGATGGACAATGTGCCTTGGGATCCCATCTCACCAAAGGCACTCTGTGGTGGGAACAGCCTTTTGACTCCTAAATGTCCTTGGCAAAGTGAGGTATCTGGGCACACTTCCCACGCCCAGGACCACTGATCCCTCTAGGATGGTTCGTTGGAGACGTGTCATCACCAGCAACTGTGCAACATCTGACCACTCAGATGACAAAAGACAGATTTCCAGAATGAACAGAGCAGGATTAAGCCAAGTGGTAAATGGATTCCAGGGCTGTTCCAGGATCTGTGCTGACGAAGGAAGCCAGGGGCAGGTACCCAACCCAGAGCTCATGCAGTGAGGTTATCACTTCCCTCTTTTCTTCAAATCCCTAAATAGAACCCAAACATCACTTTGCCCATGTTAGAGAGATAAGATGAGTCTCCCATCCCTTACAAAGCCTGAAATAGAAGCCCTGCTACTCCGTATCCGAAGCATCAAGCATAGGATGTTGACATCTAGCAGTAGGGAAAACTGCCCAAACAATGAACCCTCTCAGGTCTCTCTTCTCCCTTCCCTTTATCCAGTCTCCTGGAAAATGTTCATAAAGTGAAGTGGAAAAAAAAAAAAAAAAAAAAAAAAAAAAAAAAACAAAAACCAAACCAAACCAAAAAAATCCAAAAACACCAACACCACCAAAAGCAAAGAAAAAAACAAAAAAACTAACCCAAACCCCAACAACCCAAACCCAACCTTCTGTGGAAATAACATGTAGAGGAGAATGAGTCAGGCTCTGTTAACTACACAAGGATCACCGGTCCTGCCTGCAGACAGGGATGATTCACCAAGGCAGCAAGAACTACAAGGTAGAAGAGACCAAACAGAGGATGCAGAACCAAAGTCGTATCAAATAAGAGAAGGAAATAATAAATTAAATAGTTCCATGTGGCAAAACACCTTGTTCTTTATCAAACATCACCCAGCTGACCTAGGATGACTCACTTGATAATGGTGAGGTTGTTCATGGGTGCTTTGTCCAGACTTTCCTTATGAGAAGGAGAGCCAACAGTCTGTAAGACTTCAATCCATCCCCATTTTCTGCTCCTCTCTTTTCTCCCACTTTCTGAGATGCTCACTCACTGAAAGCCTCATCTCCCTGTTGCTTCTTCTTCCACTGCTACTTTCCCACACCCATTCCCCTTAAATTCAGCAGCATTATGTGATTCTGTTTTCCCTATAAAAGATGCCTTCCAGGAGATGAGAAAAGCAGGGCTTATTTAGGAGCACAGCATGCCATGGGGAGGCCCTCCTGGATGCCACTGGCATAGAAAGTACATTGTCACAAGAGATGGAGAGGAGAATATGAGGCTTGGGTACCTGGGGTGAATTCTGCCTGCCAGAATGCTCTCCTGCTGTTCCTCCATTCCTCCTTCTTCTTCAGCTGCCCTCCTCACCCTCCTTTTATCTAATAAGCATAAAAATTTAAACAGAAAATACTTGCCCTGAAAAAAACCCAAAAAACTAAACACAAAAAGAAGGAGAACAAAAAAAAAAAAAAAGTCTTCCCTCTGCACTTCACAATGAGAGCTGTAAAACTTTTTCTGCTTGGAAAATTCTCCCGGTCAGTTTTTCCTACTGTTTAATCCCTGCTTTGAGTTACACAGAATGAGTAAACACATTTTATAAGGTTCTAATTCATACCTAACCCATACAGTTTATGGCTTAACATAGTAAAATACACACACACACAGACACACATGCACTTTTTATACACATACATATATATACACAGAGCCACAGACACACATGGATAAACCAGCCTTGGTCCCACTCCTGGAGCCTGCCAGCAGCAGGTCTGATCTCTCCAGCTTGTGCTGTGCCTTGGAAACAGCCTGGGCTGCTGAGGTGTGAGTTAGGTGGCCTGGGGAGCAGTTACCACCCTAGATTCCTCCAACATCCTTTGTAATAAATGATTAGTCAGTGTTGTTAAGAGAACAGTGGGATGCACTGCTCCATCCTTGGAGGACTGGAGAATGCCACCACATGGTATCCCAGGAACAATTTCTGCCCACTCTCTGCCCAGCAAGCACCTGGAGTGAAAGCCATGGCAGGGAGCAGCCAAGGCTGGGCTGGAGGAGCTGCAGGGAGCTGGGATGCCATGGGGCCTTGGCCAGGTGTCAGGCAAGCATCATAGAAACATGGAACCATTGGGACTGGAAAAAACTTCCAAGATCATTGAATCCAAGTTATGACCAATCCCCACCTTGTCAGCTGGGCCAGAGAACTGAGTGCCACTGAGCAGGCACCTTTACATCCTTGTTTTTCTTTTTCTTCATTCCTTCTTCCCATTGCTCCTGTTTCAATTTTTCAAGTGCAGTGAAGACTCAGTCTCTTAATTCTGGGAGCTTTTTAGATACACAGTTCCTCCATGGGTGTGGAAAAGCACTGCAGGTCATCAAGGTGGGCTCATGGGCACCATTCAAGGCCATCCTGGTCACTTCTGTGATAACTTATGACTGGAAGCCACAGACAAAAGCCATGGCTCAAGGTGGCAGTTGTCTCCAGCCACCCAAAATGTGAGGGATGGACTTCAGGCCCCTTAATGCTATTTTCATTCTCCTCCTCCCTCCCCCCTAAGAAAATAAACCAAGTGTTTATTTCCTGAATGCGCTGGTCTGAGGGCAAAATTTTCCTGTGGGAGCTGGGTGGCTGGAAAGGGAAGGGGAGGCAAATATTTGCCAAGTTTTTCAATGACCTCTTATTCCATTCTTCATATTAATATTTATTTAGACATAATATGAGACAAACCTGCTCAGACCACAGCAATGTGGGCGATTCCACTGTTACTCTCCTTGCGCCAGCTACTGAGAGGCAGGGAGGGATGGAGGGAAGGAAAAGCAGAAAAGTGAAAGAGTGTCAGGGAGTTTGCAGACAATTTTGAGAGAGTCACGGGCTTTCATCTTGGCTTAGCACGAGATGAGATGCTTGGAGAAAGTCAATGCTTCCATGGACACATGATGGGCAAAGAGGCTGGATAGCCCAGCCTTCCTTGCTGATATTCAAGGCACAGGTGCAGCTTTGAGAGAGAAATTTATGTCATTAAAGAGCCCTCTTCTTTTTTTTGCTTTTTTTTTTTTCCCCCTTCTTTTAATGAGATGAAGACAAGGAGAATAAACCACAACCCCAGGTTTAGTAAATTGTGTAAGATGAGCCTGATGCATTTCTTCAGTGAGACAGCTCATTCCCTAGACAGGAGAGCTGAGGTACAATCTCATTTATCTGGGTATCCAGAGGCACCGTGATGCGACACAGGTAATTATTAGGTACGCTTGAAAAGATGGGAATTAGCAGAATTATACAGCAGGTAAGGGACTGAGTGTGGACAGATGAAAACAGGCAATGCTGAGAAGAGATTGAGGGGAACTGAGTTATCACTACCAGAGCTCCTCAATGATCAGCCCTGCAATCAATCTTATTTCTCACTGGAAATACAGCAATAGTTTTAGCACTGATGAAGTGGTGCATTATTAAGGCAGCAGGGGATCATTCAAAAGAAATTAAAATAACTTGAGGGCTATAGCAATGAAATTGAATGAATTTTTATATTTAAAAAATGCAAATTAGGTTAAAGATGGTCATAAAATAGTTCTTTTGTTAGTAGGAATTTCTCCAGACAGAAACAAAGGAGGAGAAGAAGGAATACCTGGATGCACTGGCTGGTCTCAGCAGAACTGCATGGGAACTGGAGAAAAGGAAAGGAAGTTCTTGGATCTCTTTAAAAGGATCTTCCAGGTGAAATTAGGAAGAGTCAAATCGTTTGAGAGCAAAAGGCTGAATGTGGTGGCCCACTACCTGCCTCGACAGAAAATCACAGAGTCTCCAGTCCAGCCTCTTCAAAGTGGGACCAAATGTGGAGACAGGGCATGGCTGCCCGAGGCTGAATTTTGGAAAGCTCCAGGGACTCATCCCTGAGCCACATAGCTGGTGTTTAAACCACCATTAGGTTTAAAACCACCATAAATCAGTATATCAGCAGTAAGTGTTTGAAGAAGTTAACATTTTTTAAATATTTATATATCAAGGAAACAGAGCAGAAGCTTTAAAACAGTTTGATATTAATAGCAATCACTATTCTTTTGTGTTAGTTATAGAAGACAAAAAACAGCAGAGACCATAATGAAGAACTCTTCAGGAGCTGAAATCCCACTGGACTGTGGTGTCCAGGAGAAAAGTCCAGGGCACCTCTGGGTTCCCAAACTGGCTGGGAGAGACAGCTGGGACATGTCCCCTGTTGCCCTCCACTGGATAGCAGGAGAATGTCACACTGCTGTGTCATGTCTGGGGACAGCACATCCCCAAAGCATCTCCTCTTTCAGCTGGGGTAATGGTTTGTGCTCTGGGAACACAGCAGCTGAACTCGAGCTCTGTTTTTGCTCTGGCTGTGTCTCATGTAGCAACAGCTGGGGGACATAGGTTTGCTCAAACCACAGCCAGACGATTGGAAATAAAAACGATATTCATATATTAATTAACATCTGGTTACTTGTCTAATTACATGATACAATGTGCATGAGCTTTTTGTTCCCTCCATATTTTATGCATTGAATGAAAACTAAACAAATGTTGCAAAAGCAACACTACAGATGCAAAAAAACAACCAGTGTCCAAGTCTGTACTTGTACACTTACTGACCCATCAGTTTAATTAATATGCAAAGGAGGACATGACTAAACCATGACCGCAAAGATGGTGGTGACACTGAACTGGAATTAACATCCAGCCTGCTCCAACCTGACCATTTTCCATTCCCTTTGCATGTATTCCTTCTAAAAAATAAATAACAATTTGATGAACCGAGCACCTCAGGGCCCAATTTAGCAAATTATTACTTAACCGTTTTCAAAAGCTACTTTTAATGAAAACAGGCCCTAAAAACATGGCTGTAAAGCACTATCTCAAAGAAAAGGAGCTGATGCCACCCTGCCTATAGAAACTGTCTGACAGGGACTGGTGCTTTCTGCCATGCTTTGGGGATGGAAATAGAAGAGAAGGAGGGGAGGAAAGCCAGATTAACTGACAAAAGCCATCACTCAGGTTGTCTGCTGGTAACACATCATCCTGTGCAGCTTGCAGGGATGGGTGACAGGACAGCTGGTGGCTCCCAGGGAGGTGATGGGGAGAGTGTGCATCTGCAAGAGGATGTGGTGGGCAGGGAAGAGAAAAGCTGAACACTGCTTAGGGCTGGGTGTTTTGAGGCAGTTGTTTTATCTCCAAGAAAGCTGGAGAGGGACTTATGACAAGGGCCTGAAGTGGCAGGACAAGGGGAATGGTTTCAAACTTGCCAGAGGGCAAGGTTAGATGGAATATTGGGAAGAAATTCTTCATTGTAAGGGTGGTGAGGCCCTGGCACAGGTTGCTTAGAGAAGTGTGGCTACTGCATTCCTGTAAGTGTCCAAGATCAGGTTGGATAGGACTTGGAGCAACCTGGGAAGAGGTCCCTGCCTGAGGCAGGGGGGTGGAGGACCATCAGATGCCATCCCAGAGGCCCATGTGCCACCCACTTAGAGACAAAATCACAGACAGCATAACCCAGCAGCACCTCTGCAGAGCCACGTGGGGATATTGCCCCATAAGAGCTGGCACCCACGAGGTCAGAGCTCACCATCCTGGCTCATGGGCACCAGCTGGGCTGGAAAGCTCAGGAAAAGAGCAACACTCAATCCAAATCTTCTCTCCAAGGCTGTATGCTTCAACTCTGCCTTCCCTAAATGGGAATTACAAGAGTTCCCTGTCCCAGAGATGGGTGCTTAGAAAAATTAAAAATCATGAGAGAATAAATATTGATGGAATAACTCCTCAGAGCAAGAAGTCAGAAATTCATCTCCTAGAGAATCCCACTTCCCTCACTCAAATTCTTGGTGCCACCTAGAACTGAGTGGGGCTTACACCTCACTCCCTAAATTGGGAAATTAGGTAAGTAACAGCTTGTTTTTCCTTTGTGTCTGCACTGTGGTCTTCAAGACAGCTTCAGTCTTCAGGGCTCCTATCCTCTGCTCCTTCACCAGCACCAGGAAAGGTGCCAGAAGGAAGGAACAGAGAGAAATCCAGAGGAGACAACTGTCATGTGAAACTCTGGCACGAGTGGCGCAACCGCTTGCATGTCAGGCGGCTTGGGAAGGGGTGGTGGGAGCTGGCAGGGTGGGCAGTTGCTCAAAGGAAACCACGGAGGACTGACCAAACACTGACTGACCAAGATTCCACGCATACCTCCCAGATATGCC
This sequence comes from Pyrgilauda ruficollis, assembly GCF_017590135.1. Taxonomy (NCBI): domain Eukaryota; kingdom Metazoa; phylum Chordata; class Aves; order Passeriformes; family Passeridae; genus Pyrgilauda; species Pyrgilauda ruficollis. The sequence continues at coordinate 3,386,959 of NW_024524822.1, forward strand.
GGTGGTTACAAAATCCCTGCCCGGATAGGGTGGCGGCATGCCCTTGGGGAGGAAGAAAAAAAAAAAAAAAGAATAAAAGGAAAAAAAGGAAAAAAACAAAACCCCAACCAACCATTCATGGGGCAGACAGAGGGCTGCAAGTCTTCTGCTTTCATGAGACACCGCAGGCATCAAGACATTGCTGGCCTGGAATTTGGGCTATGCTTGCGGTCCGTGAGGCGACTTGAAGCCTTCGGTCCCATTAAGCAACATTACATGATAATGCAGCAGCACTCTCAGGCTGAGGGAGAAGGAAAACAAAACAGATGATTCTGGATGGAAAAGCATTGCTGTAAACCTGGGAGGGAGAAGAACATTCCTTCGGATACTCTTTTTGGCTGGTTGTGTCCTTTCCTCCCAGCTCCCACCTCTCTCTCTCTTTCCCCCCTCCTCCTCTTGGAGGATTGGTGACAGCAAGGGGTTTTTTTTAAACTAATATTTCCATATTAAATAAAAAGGAAGAGTGTGAAAGGCCATGCGGAGCAGTGGCAGCTAGACAGTGGAATCTGCAACTGAAGGGTGGAGTTGGAGCACTGGAGAGGTGCCGGTTATTTATAGGGTATGAGAGAACACAAAAAATGTCTGGCCCCTTTAAGGCCCCTTAATCCAAACAACCAATGGAAAGGGAAAAAAAAAAAAAAAAAAAAAAAAAGAAAAGAAAAAAAAAAGGGGAAAAAAGGATCTAAGAGGAGAAAAGGCATCTCTGTCCCAGACTGTAAAGTGTGAAGGACGACCAGGGGATGGCCTGGCACAGTCCTGTCCCATCCCTCCAGCTAAACCTATGCCCGTGGCAGGGCAGCATCCTGCTGGAACAGTGGGACCAGCACCAGGGCACAGAGCCCTGTGCTCCTGAGACAGCCCTGAGGCAGCTGTCTCGAGGGTGGGACGTGGCAGCTGTTTAATCCACGAGACAGCAGCGCAGATGAATGGTGAATTCAGGAGATATCAAAGGGGACAAGTTGAGGATGTTGGGAATACGGCCTGGAAATTCCCTTTCTTCCTTCTGTATTCATGGAGCAGCCAGGGATCTCTGCACTCTGATCTATAAGATTCATGACCTCACTGTTTTTGGGATCTATAAATGGGGGAATCACCTCGGGCCTCCTCATGGCCAGGTATTTCAATGTAGATCTGGATGCTCTGGGAAAGCTGCTGGTTGGACCCTTGTCGTGGCTGGTCTAAGCAGGGTTATTTGGCTCCATGCCTGGAAGACCATGACTTCCAGCTCTTTCCTAGCATTCCTGATTGCAGGCCAGATGAGTAATGCCTTTCTTCTACACGATGTCTTTTCTGAAGAGGAGTGAGAGGAACCTTGGTGCAAAGAGGTGCCACAAAAACCACGGTAGTTTTGTGCTCTTAGTAAAACTCCTTTTTTGCCTCTTTCCAAAAGAAATACATGAGGTTATGCCTATTTTTTCTAAGGCATAAGGGAATTGTGAAGAGGTCCTGGAGGACACTCAGCACTTGGGTGATTTAGTGTCCAACAAAGTGGGTAAGTCATCAGCTTCAATTAATATACACCTGGAACCAGGAAAACTGAAGACAGACAATTCTGTGGATAGAAAGGGGTCAGGAAAGAGATTCAAAAGCTCGAGCAGATGACAGTGACACTAAATCCTCAGGCCTTTTCACAAGCCCTGCTCTTATTCCCTAGGATCCTGTTGAACCCATGAGCCTCTGCTAATAGGTTTCATTCTCCTCTGCCAGTATCAAATAACAAATGTCAGATCTCATATGGGAATCACTAACAACATAAAAATGAGATTTATATGGAAAAATGAAGTTCAAAAGAATAGTTACAAACCCCAGAAAGGTTTTGTTTGTACCCAAGCACACACAAATAAAATCAAAGTCAAAACAGTACTGCTCAGATTTGAGATCACCATCACCCACGACCTTTTCCCACCATCACTGTGACTTTGAATGCTGGACATTGGCTACAAATTAATTTGCTGAAACTGAGGAAAATGCTTCCCTGATGTGTAAATAAGAAAAGGCTGAACATGCATTAGGTAATTTCAAACTTCCTTTAACTGCATGCTAATACTCCCTTTAGCTCCAGGAGCTCCAGAGCTCTAGATCTGCTTCCAACCTTCCAACCTTGTGAGAAGGGTGACATAAAAGTCCTCAATTTATTCTGGTGAGCACAGAAATGCCTAAAGCATTGGAGATCTGGAACACACGGAGGCAGAGAGGTGAAAAGACTTGGTCATGGTGGGGCCTGGACAAGAGTGGTCTCAACACAGCTCCTCTGACATCAGTGCCCCAGGGATGCTGGACTGACACCAAGCAGAGCAGTGAGGAAGAGGAGGGCTGAGCCTCTTCCTGCTTGTCACAAGGCGAGTCCAGGAAACTCGGACCTCAGCTCTCCTCCTGCTCTGGACTTCAGCCACTGGCTCCTCCGACTTGGAGAATCTGTCAGCACACCTCAACCCCTGAAAACTGGGGCTGGAGCCAAGGCCTGCAAAGGGGAGCAAAAGGAAGGATGGGAGACAGAGTCCAAAAGTGTCTTTCCGCCCTAAAGGTGAGCCCTTTGGAAGAGGCTGCAGTCCCACACGCCCCGGCTGGGGACAGCCTGCCAGTGGCTGTTTGATATGTGGAGTGAATGGAAAAGTTATCCCCACACAATGATGTTCCAGCACCTTTCAGCACCAACTTGCCTTTTTCTTTACCTTTTTTTTTTTTTTTTTTAAACACAGACTCTTGGGAAAGTAACTCAGCAGAGCAGAGACAGAATAAAATTGTCTTTTTCTTTTTTTTTTTCTTTTTTTTTTCTTTTTTTTTTTTTTTTTTTTTTTGTTTCTCATTAAAAAAAAAAAAAA